>NW_026998990.1:0-97976 GCF_035044405.1 Drosophila montana | reverse complement strand
GCAGTTAAATAACAATAAATAACACAGTTCAATCAAAAACCTAACAAAACCCGTTGACATATTATTTAACAAATTATATAATATCCAAACTAGTCAGATAGATAAATTAAATTTATCCCAAGCAAAAATGTTAGAGTATCATAACGAAAAGACGACAAAACTACCAAGTAGGTGAAATAATTTATAAGAAAAAACATGGCGAACGAAACAAACTACAACCTAGATTAAAAAAAGGGTAGTTAAAGAAGACTTAGGAAATAAAGTTAAAGTAAACAATAGGGATAATAATACGATCACAAAGACAATATCAAATTCTAACCTATTTTATATTTTTTTAATGTATTTTTAGAATGCACATTTTATGTATCTTATCTGTTTTACTGCCGTTTTGCGGTGCAGATATTATTAATTATTCAAATGATGACTAAGTCCTACTTGAGGATGCAGATAATCTTTTTTTATACGAAAATACGGAGAGTTTTTTCAAGTTGCTCATCTAAGTGTTTATAACGATATTTTTGAAAAAGAATTAAAATTTTTTAAAAACAAAAACAATTTCATTGTGTACTGTTCAATGCTACTTAATGTTTTCTTGTGTCGATCCTTAACAAAGCTTAAAAGAAATCGTAGTATAAGGATCCACATGGAAAGAGGTGGTCACGCGGTAAAGTCGGAGGGCGAATGGCCTCAGTATATTTGGTTGCGAGAAAACAAACACCGGTGGCATATCAATATCCACACCAATCCTTACTACGGTCTTTCCGGTAGACCTTAGGTGCACAGCGGAGGTCGGGACCCTTTGATACCCTAGCTCTTCCGGGTTTGGGGTGGGGTTGCTGTGTCCTGAGACCGTCGCTACATGAACTTAATTATTATAGAGTCCCTGCTGAATCTAAATTGGGGAAGCTAAACTTCCATTTAAACATACCAAAAAGTGGACAAGAAGAACCTAACTTACAGCGTATTAACTGTATACATCAACATGTTGGTGAGGCTCCTTACAGCTAAACAACTGTCGGATTGTTGCAGTATCTGAGATGAAGGGCGATCCTGGCGATCTTTTACCCACCCAACCATGAATATCTCATGCCAGTTTAAGAGAGACTCCCTATAGTAAACTTATCTATAACATTAGGTCAATATGCCTCCCCTCTTTAACCATACTTAAACTTTCATTTTGAATTACAATAATATATATGCTTCATTTATTCTCTCTTTAAATTTTAACATTCTTTGTAATTTTGGACATTCGTTATAGCTAGATGCGATTTGCAAATTAATTCTTCAGAATGATTTAATTATTAACGGAAGGTGTATATCTCATTTCCTTGTTTGTTTGCGTTTCTAAACCAGGTCATAATAAAAAACTACTATCTTTACGTATAGTTCCTTAATTAAACTTATTATTACTATTATTTTCTCATATGACGTTCCAGTTGTATAACTACAAAAAAAACGTATCGGGGCTGTAAAACGTGCATTGGGCTTCGTATATATATATTAACCTAGCATCTTGGTTAAAGTCCGAGCAAAAATCATAAAAAAATTTAAAAAAAATTCAAAATAAACAAACTAGTGGGCGCATACTTTTAGTAAGAACGGTCTCAAAGCAAGTCAGCAGTTTCTACTTCGTTCCTCCGCATCAAGCTTTCGAGTTATGCAAGGGCTCGAAGCGTCCAAAAGCTCATTGTGAGCATATACGATTACTTGTTACCGATCAGCTGTTCTTTTATAACGTTACTTTGTTAAATGTGCATAAATGAATGCATAATCAACAAACAGAAAGCGTGTTTGAAAGCTCTCTCGCTTGTAAGCATTGTGCAAGCTCGATCGGCACCGGCACTCTCACATATCTGAAAGCTCTATGTATGCAGATACGCTAGAGACGGTGTTGTTCCCTTTAGTTTATGAGTAGTGGTATGGCATGGAACTTCTTGTTCCTTTTTTTTTTTAATCACTTGAGCACTAAAAGTTTGTTGATTAATTATGCATATTTTCTTTTAGAATTTTTGTTTGTAATATTGATATATACCAAATTTTTAATTATATTTTAGTTTTGTTCTCTGCGTGAGAGCACTGTTGATTTGCTTTGTACACACTTGCTTCGTAAACACATAGAAAAAACTTTGCATACAAAAATTTCAATATTTCCAATTCCCTGCTGGAGGGCTTAAATCCTATGGCACTGCACTCAAAGATTTTATAAATTTTTCTGTTCGTTTAATTCTATTATTTTGTTTTCTAATTTGGGTTTGTGAGACGGCCATGTGCGTCAATGTTTCCTGGACCCGTTGGCGGTTCCAATTGGCACGGCAGACGTGCTTCAAGAAATGGCACCCTGGTGGCCAAAATATTAGCCCATAACCCAGAATTTTGCTGTTTGGCTGGGGCAACACAAATTTTCGTCTAAGTGATCCTATGGAGCACTAGCAACGATTCGGATGATGGCGATCGATATAGTCAGGCTCTATAAAACAACACTATATTATTTTTCACGGTCGGGAGAAGCATTTATTTAATCACGACGATTTTCTTCCTTGGGGGCTATATCAGCAAAAAAGCATTCTGCTACTATCCGCAGGTTTTTATAGGCTTCCGAAGGAAAAGCTCATGCTTCCGGATGACAAGTGGAGACAACGAAGTTGGGGGTGATCATATAAAGCTCCTATGTGGAGATATATGAGCGGTGTAAGCTTACAAAAGCTCGACTTGCTTCAAGCAGATTATCTAAAGCTTCAGTTGGTACAAGACAGCTTTTGTCTGTTACAACACAGGCGACATTTTTGTCGCAGACAATGTGTGGTGGAACTGAGTTTACTCTCTTGGTTGTTCTCATCGACCATTACACCACCCGATAGTCTGAGACGATAGTTGGAAGATTAGCGGGAATTAGCTACGAATATCTTTGGCGTAATATGTTCCTAATTCACGTCATTGTAAATCTTCTAATAAATAAAAACTATTGCCAAGCTTGTTTTTAATCCGACACTTGACAAATTGTGGTCCCAATTTCGCGTTGAAATTGTGCGAGAATTTGCTGAGCGCAAAGTTCCGACGAAAAACTTCTCGACCATCTTTATATGAAACAGGCTTGGAACGTTAATTATATTGCGCAGCATTCTTTTCATACGCTTTGCGAATATTGGATTGTATATCTTTTCTTAGCAATGCCAAATTATCTGTTCTGTGTAATGGCCATATGGGCTCTTCTGAAAGCGACACTTCCTTTAAGAGACGTTAGTCTGCTCCAGAAAAGATTTGTACGTAATTTCTCGATAGTTTTATGCATCCCACAGTGCGACGAAATCAGACTATTATGAGCTTGCAGGAGTACATCGTTCCTTAGACTATTGGGAACCGATAATTTCCATACACTGTTATCGTGTTTCCATTCGCATGTTCAGTTTTGATATAAATAAATTGATTAGATTTTTTAATGTCAGGGAATTTAGACTGCTGCAGAGTAAATTTCTCTTTCAACTTTATATATTCTGGATCAAAGAAAGCAGCTGATTCTAAATCTATTATTGGGCCAATTTCGAGTTCTGCCAATTCAGCTTCACTCAATCTCGATAATGCGTCGGGGATGATGTGGTCTTTTCCTTGTCGGTGCGAAATTGTAAAGTTATAAGGCTGCAGGCGAAAAATCCACCTAGCGAGCCTACCGGCTGCATTTTGTTGACGCATGAGCCACAAAAGACTCGAGTGATCCGTAACCACTTTAAACTCCTGTAATTCTAAGTAGCACCTAAACTTTTCAATAGCCAAGATTACGGCCAGACACTCACGGTCGGTCACACTATAATTGCGTTGGGCGCTGCTCACTTTTTTGGACATAAACGCGATTGGCATCTCGTCATTATCAGGTGAAAGTTGAACAAGAACAGCCCCTATTCCATAATTGCTGGCGTCGCAATGAAGGTAGAATTTTTTTCGGAAATCAGGATTCTGTAACACAGGTGCAGTGGTAAGAATGGTTTTTAACTTTTCCATAGCCTTTTGGGCTTCTGCTGGACAAACAAACTTTTTCTTCGCGGACAACACGTCCGTAATAGGGCAGGTTTACTCTGCGTAATTATGTATAAAACGTCGATACCAACCGCATACTCCTAAGAACCCGCGAACCTGCTTAAAGTTTCTAGGCGCTGGCCAGTTAACGATACAATCAACTTTTGCGGGATCCGTACGAATACCACCGCTTCCTATTACATACCCTAAATAATTGACTCTATTCACGCAAAAATGACTTTTATTAATGTTTAGTGCTAAGTTTACTTTTCGAAATTGCTCGGCGAGACGGACCAACACTGCAAGATGAGCATAGAAATTCTCGGAGACAATGCACACATAATCTAAATACCCAATTACACAGTGTCGAAGATCAGGAGGAATAATGTCGTCCATAAGGCGACACATGGTGGAGGGCGCATTGCATTGGTACAGCGGGCGACCAGGAATGGGGAACGCTGTCAAAGACTTTCAATCTTCAGTCAATTTAATTTGCCAAGTCGCATCTTTTAGGTCCAATTTTGAAATTATATTGGCCTTGGGCATACGTGAAAAATTCCATCGATACTGGGCAACGGATAGGCATCTTTTTGTGTGGCCTCGTTTAGTTTACGAGCATCTAAGCACAAACGAATTTTATTGGGCTTAATAACAAGGCGCATAGGTGAGCTCCAAGCACTTGAAGATGGCTCGATAACGTCTAGTTCTAACATTCGTTCAATTTCGGCATAAAGAAGTTTTTCAACTGCTGGGCTGACAGGGTAAAAACGCTGTTTTAAGGGTTTTGCGTCGCCAAACTGAATATGATGTTGAATCAAACTAGTGCGCCCTAATTCTTCGCGACAATTAGGAAAAAGATTTTTCACCACCTCCAACTGTTGCAGTTGCACATTGGTTAAGGCATTCACTTCTACACCTGAGGGGCAGCTAGTTTCTATTTCTTTAGAGGGCTTTTCAATGCAACTAATCACACTCGGAGCTAACGCGAAAATTTTCCAAAAATCTACACCTAGTATGAGCCTCTGCTTTATTGATGGTATAACATAAAGCTGCATAGGTTTTGATATTTCTTTATAAACCATTAACGCCGTAATGACTCCCACAACCTCGTGATATTTTCCATCAGCGGTGCTCACGTGCGATTTTAGAGGCTTAAATTAAGATAACTCAGAAAGCTTTTCCCTAGCCAGTGAAGCTCCAATGCAGCTCACACTCGCACCGGTGTCTAATAAACCGTGTTCCGTAAACTGCAAAAAGAACACTTCATCGTAGCAACGTGAGTCGTTTTTATTATTAAAAATAGCAAAAACTAATAAGTTACCATAATTTTTCATTCGCTTAAATTAATTTCACTAAAAATGTTATGTCTAACTTCTAAATAATTTCTAAGCCGCTCGTGGTAAGGACGAAAACTTGGAAAGTATACCGGACTAATCGGATCCTCCTGGGAACGTTTTAAAATGGTTACAGGACGAACGATATCAGCGCTACGACTGGTGCCTGCTTCTTGAGCAGCAGTTTTTAACTGGTCGGGGGCATCCGGTTATTGGTGGGCACACCCTTCTGCCGGCTTTCCGACAGACGCTGAATGCATGTCTTGCATTGTGGCTTGTATACGTTAATAGTTCCACATCCTTAGCAAAATATTCGACGCTGTGCATGACAGTTTTCCCACACATGTCCCTGAAAATCGCAATTCCAACAGGTTACGTTTGAGTGGCGAATAGCGGCGAGCTCCTGCTCCCCACTAACATCTACTGCTTGGTCTATTTCTGCGTCAAGTTCATCCACGGCATACGTTTGTCGTCGATGCACTCCCGGTTATGTTCTGGAGACTCCTTCAGCGCGACAATTTAGCTCATTTACCAAGTTTTCATGCATTTGCACATATCTACGCAACTGACCTACCGAATGTACTGGTTGATATAGCAACTTGTGGCGTGCTTCTGAAAGCAGATTGATCTTCAAAATTTCTATCAACTCTTCCTCTTCTATACGAACAGACGATTTATCAATAAGAGAAACCACTGCTTCATAGAAGTTAGCGAAAGTTTCACTGGGTCTCTGCTTACGCGAACGTATTTGCTCTTTACTTGTAAATTCTGACCGATAATCTTTATATTGCTGTCGTTAGGAGGAGCAAAAATCTGACCAGGTAATACGATCCACTTGTTTGTGGTATCGCCAATACCAGTCTCGAGCTCTGCCTACGAAAAGGACATGCATATGTTTGCACAAGGCATTTAAATCTCCATCTAAAGTTTCGACTGTGAGTATGTTAGCAGAACGATATGGACGACCCCTTCTTCTGGTATTCTGGTATACACCTCTCGGTTGAGCTGGTTCTGGGGGGTTATTTCCATTGCTGGCATCAAGATCTAGCAACGGCCCATCGCTCACTTCAAGAGAGCGAGGATCAGGGGCGTCTCTTTTGGTTGCTACTTCTTTCATGGCTCTAGCTAAATTTCTTGTCGGCACGCGAGAACTCGGGCCCGCAACTGGAGGCTCAGTTTCCTTTGAACGAGGTGAACAGTTTCCTATTACTAGTTTTAAACTCTGTGTCTCTAGTGCAGACGCACAATCTGGACAAGTGTGGTGTGCTTGCAACCAACTTTCCAGACAAACTTTGTGAAAATTATGTTTACACTTTGTAATATAACAGGGTTGAGTATTTTTCATAAACTGACCACAAATAACAAAATTTTTTTCCGCGACTTCAGATGAAAGTGGAATATTTTGAGGACTATGTTCGATAGGCATCATGATTCAAATTTTAAAATTAGGGGGCATGTATTATCGACCTAATTTATAGAAAACTTTTGCTACTAGACAGCGCTTAGTTGTAAGGAGTAGGAAAGAATCTAATATTAGTCTATTGCTATTATCATTAGAAAGTCTTTATTTGCAATGCATATCTTTTCCATGGCATTCCGTTTCCTTGGTAGCGATATGCCTATGTAGCATAATACATCTATTCCAGAGCAAATGGATTTGCAATATCACCAAATATGCATCACAAATGAAATCTTCCAACTTTATCCCTTGAAGGGTTATGAAAACCATTTTATTTTCAAACCTCGCAATGACAATACAACGAGTAAGCTGATGCACCCACATTCGGCAGGGTATTCAATCTCAGCTAAATACTCAAGATTCCAGAAGTGGTGATACAGTATCTCAAAGTTTCACAAATTACAACGCTTAATAAATTGAAAAACGGCAATCAAAGTATAAGTGAGCTTTAGTTGCGAGATCTGTGTTGGCAATAGCTATGGTGTAGGATGCTTTTTATATTCTGTATTCATATTTCCTGTATACATAGGCAAGGCATCCGATCTTAGTCAGACTCCAAGTTCCAATACATATACATTTGATACTTTCACATGCAATACGTTTACGCCTTCAACATACCGTTATGAGATAAGCACTTCATTTCATCAATATAGGTATATTTGCAACGTCAACCAAACGCAGGTACTCGCGGGGGTTGTGTGGCTACTAACTCAAAATATTTCATATCATTGAAAATCTCGACTTTAGCTGGCCCCAAGTTCGGCGCCAAAATTTATGTAATGTTCAATGCTACTTAATGTTTTCTTGTGTCGATCCTTAACAAAGCTTAAAAGAAATCTGTAGGTATGAAGGGTGGCGCGAAGGGTGGCGCGAATGGCCTGCTCAGTATATTTGGTTGCGAGAAAACAAACACCGTTGGCATATCAATATCCACACCAATCCTTACTACGGTCTTTCCGGTAGACCTTAGGTGCACAGCGGAGGTCGGGACCCTTTGATACCCTAGCTCTTCCGGGTTTGGGGTGGGGTTGCTGTGTCCTGAGACCGTCGCTACATGAACTTAATTATTATAGAGTCCCTGCTGAATCTAAATTGGGGAAGCTAAACTTCCATTTAAACATACCAAAAAGTGGACAAGAAGAACCTAACTTACAGCGTATTAACTGTATACATCAACATGTTGGTGAGGCTCCTTACAGCTAAACAACTGTCGGATTGTTGCAGTATCTGAGATGAAGGGCGATCCTGGCTATCTTTTACCCACCCAACCATGAATATCTCATGCCAGTTTAAGAGAGACTCCCTATAGTAAACTTATCTATAACATTAGGTCAATATGCCTCCCCTCTTTAACCATACTTAAACTTTCATTTTGAATTACAATAATATATATGCTTCATTTATTCTCTCTTTAAATTTTAACATTCTTTGTAATTTTGGACATTCGTTATAGCTAGATGCGATTGCAAATTAATTCTCAGAATGATTTAATTATTAACGGTTTTAACGGTTGTTCTCTTAATTAAAGGGTGTATCTCATTCCTGTTGGCGTTTCTACCGGTCAAAAAAAACTACTATCTTTACGTATAGTTCCTTAATTAAACTTATTATTACTATTATTTTCTCATATGACGTTCCAGTTGTATAACTACAAAAAAAAACGTGCATTGGGCTTCGTATATATATATTAACCTAGCATCTTGGTTAAAGTCCGAGCAAAAATCATAAAAAAATTTAAAAAAAATTCAAAATAAACAAACTAGTGGGCGCATACTTTTAGTAAGAACGGTCTCAAAGCAAGTCAGCAGTTTCTACTTCGTTCCTCCGCGTCAAGCTTTCGAGTTATGCAAGGGCTCGAAGCGTCCAAAAGCTCATTGTGAGCATAAACGATTACTTGTTACCGATCAGCTGTTCTTTTATAACGTTACTTTGTTAAATGTGCATAAATGAATGCATAATCAACAAACAGAAAGCGTGTTTGAAAGCTCTCTCGCTTGTAAGCATTGTGCAAGCTCGATCGGCACCTGCACTCTCACATATCTGAAAGCTCTATGTATGCAGATACGCTAGAGACGGTGTTGTTCCCTTTAGTTTATGAGTAGTGGTATGGCATGGAACTTCTTGTTCCTTTTTTTTTTTAATCACTTGAGCACTAAAAGTTTGTTGATTAATTATGCATATTTTCTTTTAGAATTTTTGTTTGTAATATTGATATATACCAAATTTTTAATTATATTTTAGTTTTGTTCTCTGCGTGAGAGCACTGCTGATTTGCTTTGTACACACTTGCTTCGTAAACACATAGAAAAAACTTTGTATACAAAAATTTCAATATTTCCAATTCCCTGCTGGAGGGCTTAAATCCTATGGCACTGCACTCAAAGATTTTATAAATTTTTCTGTTCGTTTAATTCTATTATTTTGTTTTCTAATTTGGGTTTGTGAGACGGCCATGTGCGTCAATGTTTCCTGGACCCGTTGGCGGTTCCAATTGGCACGGCAGACGTGCTTCAAGAAATGGCACCCTGGTGGCCAAAATATTAGCCCATAACCCAGAATTTTGCTGTTTGGCTGGGGCAACACAAATTTTCGTCTAAGTGATCCTATGGAGCACTAGCAACGATTCGGATGATGGCGATCGATATAGTCAGGCTCTATAAAACAACACTATATTTTTTTTCACGGTCTGCCAAAAAATATTATTATGTGCGCATACCTTCTCTTTTTTTCCTCTTCACCGCTTTATTAGAAGCTGCTACAAGTGGAGCAAAGATGGGATGCCCTTAGATTAGGGTTTTGGGTGTCCGTCACACGTGAGCGGTTGGTTCACCGGGGATTGCCACAACTCAAGCAGTTCTGGTCGCTCCCGTGCCCAATTGTTCAACAAAAATGTATGGCGAATTTTTACGGGGTTTTTCTACTTCCGTTTTATTTAATTTTTTTTTTTTTGTAAAAAGATTATTTAAATTTTTTTTTTCTCGGAATAAACTTAAGCATTTATGTAATCACGACGATTTTCTTCCTTGGGGGGTTATATCAGCAAAAAAGGCATTCTGCTTCTATCCGCAGGTTTTTATAGGCTTCCGAAGAAAAAGCTCATGCTCCCGGATGATAAGTGGAGACAACGAAGTTGGGGGTGATCATATAAAGCTCCCATGTGGAGATATATGAGCGGTGCAAGCTTACAAAAGCTCGACTTGCTTCAAGCACATTATCTAAAGCTTTAGTTGGTACAAGCCAGCTTTTGTCTGTTACAACACAGGCGACATTTTTGTCGCAGACGATATGTGGTGGAACTGAGTTTACTTTCTTGGTTGTTCTCATCGACCATTACAATTGATTGGGAAGTAACCATGGAATTGAATTTAATCAAAACACTCATTTCTCAACTTACACCTCACAACATTGCCAAGTAGTATCAATGAACTGGGTACCATTTTAAAATGGATCACAGGAACACCAGACCATGATGACATGATAACTATTCAAACTAACATCAATGAACTTGTTCAAAACAATAGTAAGCAAAATCAAATCAATTCTGAAATTTTCATAGAAGTCACTAAAATCACCAATCTTTTAAGAGACATTAAATTTAATAAGGAATTACTTATGAAAAAATATCGATTTAAGCTATTGTCACTTGACTTGCAAAATTTGCTGGATACTATCACATTTTCCAAAGCCAGAATATTAAACCCAAAAATTTTAAATAAACAAGTCATGATAAATATATTAATCACGAAACACTAAATATCACTCTTATCGAAAAATGTGGCCGTTTCTACTGACCGCCTGATGCTGGCTTTTATACTGAAGGACCATGATGGTGTCAACGATTCAAAATGACTGAAAGTGTTGCGAACCTCTACTTAAATAACCACAAGCTTAGGTTCGCTCCCGACTTGTTCATTAAAGTGGGAAAAGCTGTGGGAAAATCGAGTTGGAGTTATCGATAAAAATAACCAGGAGTAGTGATTCGCTAGCACGAAGACGAGTAGTTACACTGCGTCGATCGAGACTACAACTAATTTAAGTAAACTAACCTTGTATTTAACATAATAAACTAGTAATTCATGATTACTAAAGCACCTTAGGCCAAGTAGGAAAAAAGAATTCAATAATTGAACCGCTCGACAGTTGAAATAAATAGATCACGCAAATGGTCGTTTTAAAGCAATTTAAACTTAACGGTTTATTTGCAAATTATCCACAACGCTTTTGGGAGTTATGTTAATTGATTAAGATTCTGATCAATACAGCTGCACTAGAGTGGCCGTAGACTTCAAGATGAAGCGGCAAATGAGAGTATTTTGAATCCCCATGCTGCGCTTTCTCGCTCTCTTCACAATAATAACCTATCAAAAGCTGAGTTGCGCTGCCTGGTCAAGCCTGGTAAGCCTAACAAAATTAAAAATGTAAGTATGCTTTCAATAGAAGCAGACTATCAGACACACGAAGTACGATTCTTTGTGGACTTTTAGGAAAGCGTTAGCGGATTGTGCAAAAGGGTATTTGTTTAACCCAATTCAGTATTTGATAAAATATCTTAACTTTTACGCTAACACCCATGCAACGAGATATGCACTTTAAGCATCACCTGTGCACGCTAGGGCTTGCTTCTCTTATAAAGTTATTAATTAAACCTTAAGAGTTTTTGTCGTTATAGAACAACAACACTTGATGATATTCAACAACAATTGAATAATGCTGCAAAGCATTTAAAAAGCAACCAGAATCCAATTCAAAAAAAAATAATGACTCCAGTTACAACACCAACTTCGATGGCTTATGATGAAGACGAAGATTCTGGCGATATTACTGGCTACGCATACAAAGGCTCACGTAATGATAGCAACAATGTTAATGTAAGTAAGGATTTATATCAATTAATTTATTTGCAATATGCAATTTATGTTTGCAATATGGGTAACGAGCTTTCGATACTGTTGGCATTTGTATTCTCTGTTGAAAAATTGAGAAGTGTATTGGTTTTCGCACTGCTGCATTAATATTCGCCCGTTTATACCTCTGTCTGACCTAATGAAACAGACTCTTTTTATACCCTTGCAGAGGGTATTATAATTTTGTCGTGAAATGTGTAACGCATAGAAGGAGACATCTACGATCCCATAAAGTATATATATTCTTGATCAGTATCAATAGCGGAGTTGATATAGCCATGTCCGTCTGTCTGTCTGTATGCTTCTATACGAAGTCTCTCAGCTCTAAAGCAATCTTTATGAAACTTTGCATTCGTCCCTCTTTCTGTTGCACGCAGTACATAGCTGCCGTACGAACGATCGGTGGAATAGCTTTTACGATATCATGACCAAACTCGGCATTTATTCGTTTTACTATGCTCCTCATATATATGCAAAGTCCAGTAAGATCGGACCATTATATCTTATAGCTACCATAGAAACGATCGGTCGAAAATTAATTTGTTGTATGGAAAACTTTTTGTTTATCAAGATATCTTGACCAAACACGGCTATTATTAATTTAACTATTCTCCCTCCATTTATGCAAAATCTTATTTACATCGTACTACTTTATCATATAGCTGCCATAGGAACGATCGGTAGTTTTACTATACTCCTCATATATATATATGCAAAATCATATCAACATCGGACCACTTTATAATATAGCTGCCATAGGAATACTCGGCATTAACTTTTTTCCCTGTGCTTCTTAGATACGGGCAAAGCACTGTGAGCATTTGGAAACGTATGAAAGCTTCGGCGTGCCGAAGGTAGCCCTTCTTTCTCGTTATTTCTACGTAATGGTTTGTGAGTCCAACCAAGAAAAGATGAAAAAAAAAGTTCCACATTAGATCATTATCTTACGATACGAATGACGATGGTAAATAAGAAAGTTTCTAATATTCCTCAAAATTTTTCACTGTTACGGAAACCAGTACTTATCAGTTTTCTATGAGTCACTTTTTTGGTGATTAAGGTGAACGGAAGAAAATTAAAAACTAAAACTCGTGTGCACGCCCAAACGGCTATTGCAATTCCGCACAAAGAGTGCAAAGCTTAAAAAAAAACACAAAAACGACAAAAAAATTAAAGCAACACTAATGCTAACTAATAATATTAATTTAATTTAAAGAAATTATATAAATATTTGCATCGACTTTAGAAATCAGATTTCATACGGAGCCAACCTCAGCACACAACATGCATTCATATGTGAACACAAATTTGAGATAGGTCATGTTTAGCGCTAGAAAACAAACAAAATGTATTTCTTTGCCAGCTAAAGCCAGAGCTGTGAATAACAACACATTCAAATTTCCTGTTATGTATGTATATCAACACACATACAAACATAATCGCTTGCACGGCCCTCATAGAGCCGAAGCTGAGAATACATTATATATTTAGCTTTTCGCTCTTTCAGCTGTGAAAGCGCAATGATACTGATTTCGTTTCTGTTCTTAATTTTCAAAAATGCAAGCTGCATAGTAGCATTTTGTTGTATGGCGTTACTTATCTTAGTGTTTATATTGTCTTTGACCATACCGTTCTCCACGTACACAATCCGAGCAGCAAAGACACCAAATAGCCCATGAATATTCACTTCATTAACTTGCAGCCGGCGGCCAACAAAAAGGAGGTTCTTACCATCTAGAATGCCAATGGCATTTCAGGTAAAGTACAAGACCTGGAGGCCCTAGTAAAAAAACACGCCATCGGAATAATTCTGCTGACAGAAACTAGAATCAACGGTCCTACTTTCCTACTACACTGGACTCAAGATCGCTCAACTAGTGGCGGCTGTGCTGTCCTCTTCCGGAATAACTTGGTTCATTTTCCGTAATTGAGCATTGCCAATCGTGTTTACCAATATTCGACTGTGACCATTGACGCTGGTAACGTAGACTTTGAAACAGTCTCTTGCAGGACAAATGAGCAGACTGATGACTTCAACGTCATACTCAACTCGGCTGGTCACAGGTTCTCCCACAAGATACCCATACGGCAGCAGAGGCACTCCGTCTTGCATAGACTTCGCCATCTACCAAGGGATCCCTAACCAGCTCCTCTCAATCGCTGACGATTGGGACCTTCCGAGCGACCACCTGATAGTTACCCGGGAGCGCAGGGCCAGGATAATCAGCGCAATACCGAGGCTGATCAACGCACGCACTGATCTCGGGGTTTTCCAGAGACAGATGAGTAAAAGTATTCTCCTCAACACCGAAATCTGCAGTGGACTGGATGGAGAGGACGCCATTGAGCTGCTCAACGCTAAGATTCGTGCAGCAGCGGCCGAAGCCACTCCTCCACCAGTGCCCAGGCGGCTGGCAACGGACTGACCGCAGTCATAGGCAACCCGCTCAGGTTCCAGACGACTCCGCATCCGTGGGACAAGGCGGAGCGGCAACTTAAGGAGACCCTTCCAAGACTCTAAGACGCATCCCTCTAAAGAAGGTTAGAGAGCATGGACTATACCCATTACTCAGGCTACTCGCTCTGGCGATCTACCCGAGCGTTGGAGACTCCGCTTCAGATGTCACCACCTATCGGCCCAATCCGCGTGGAGGAGGTGATCAACGTCGTCAAAGTCCTTCCTAGGACTAAAGCTCCGGGCCATGATGGAATATGCCACACCATTCTGAAGGCCCTGCCAATGCGCTCGCTCCTTTTTATAACGATGATCTTCAACCCCATATTAAGGATGCAACATTTCCCTGCCCAGTGAAATTTTGCAAGGATCCATAGGATCCATAATTCGGGCAAGCCGGAATATGACCCTGAGTCATATCGGCCCTGCCTTCCTTGTCGCAGGCATGGGAAAGACTGATTTTTGCCCGACTTGTAAGGCTAATGGGTTCAGGGGAGGGCATGGCGCTGTTAAAAAGATTCACAGCGTGATTACTCTTAAGGATTACGACGACAAAGACTACTTTTATGGAGCCTTTTTAAACGCTAAGCAGGCCTTCGACCGAGTCTAGGTTTATGCTCGCCCCCTTTTTTCTACTTCTGCACTCTTATCTAATGGAGCGAAAGTTTGAAGTCAAAGTTAGGGCAGCAATCTCTCCTGTTCGCAAAATGAAGGCCGGGTGTCCCTCAAGGCAAGGTACTGGGCCGCTATCTCTACGATTTGTTCAAGGCAGACATCCCGACTCCGGATGACCTATATGAGTTTGCCACCACAGGCAAAAACCTGATGACCACATTTCGTTCTCTTCAATTCTCTGTTCCGGCTAGACCAACTTATCGCCCCTTATTCCTATCGACGTGCACAACAGACTACGCTATGCACAATCCTTTTCGCATGCTATGTAAAAATTACAATAGTTTGCATCACGTTGTCTCTACCGAACTTTCTCTACCCCTAATAAAATCTTTGCTTTTAGGATACCTTCGGGAAGTCACTGACCATTCCCAGCTTGAGCAGGGGCATAGCTTGCAGGACAGTCTGTAAATTTTCCCCCACCGGGTCGGTGATTTCCCATTACTTTCCCAATACTATCTCTTTATCCTATCTACTTAACACTCTATATATCTAGCATACAGTTCTTTACTCTATTAACAATCTTCTTACTTTCTTTTATCCTATTTATGGTATTTTCTTATATAATATAGCAAATTAAGATTATTTTTAATTTTACTTAAGAACACTTTTTTCTTACATACACCCTTCTTCTTAGATGTAGGCTCTAATAGCATCACTGGCAAAATTAGCTGTGAAAAGGGGCACAGCTGGTCGGACTGGCAAATAAAACACCTCCATCGGTCGGTGATGCTATTAGAAATTTGTGTTCTCTAACTACGCTTTTAGCATTTAATTTTCATAATTGTGTATATAATGAATTGAATAATTAGGAAGACACTCGTTTTGTCGACAACTAATAAATAAATAAATAAAAAATTTGTACGAGTACGAAGCCACTGAAGGCCCAGGAATACATTCACTTGCTTGAGAGCTGGGCACGCAGGTACATTCTCAAGTTCAATGCCTCGATGTGCCAGCCGGTCAACTATACACTGAGGCGTGGCAAGGCTCGAGCAGTCTGGATAGATGACAGCCCCCTTCACCATGGCAGAAGCACCAGGTACCTTGGAATTGTACTGCAATTGTACTAAGAGCCTTAGTTTTCGGGCGCACATAGACGGCCTTTTCAAGCAGTGCCGCTTTAAGATGACCAAGGCCAACTGGCTCCTAAACCACAACAGTCCATTGCCACTTCGCTGCAAATGGGCAGTGGCGCCAACTTGCATCTCGAAAAAACCGAAGACGCTTTCAGACACTCCCAAATTCGTCCTTGCGCCGAATGACCGGTGCTGACTGGTACGTCAAAATCTTACCTGGCTCAGAGACCTCGCCAACCGGTACAACGAACGCTTGCAGCAACACTGCAACGGAGTAGCAAAAGACTTCGCTGGGAGGCGTCTAGTCAGGAGGCTCAAGAGAAGATCGCTCAAGGACCTTCTCCATTCACGACATAGAAGACGCCCCAGAGTCCCAATACTACCAACGTCACGTTGCAGCCTTATTCAAAAAAGCCGCCTTTGACGTTTGTCCACGATAAAGCTTGAGGACTCAACCAGGCTTGGCGAAAAATCACCTAAGCCAACTATGTTATATTAAAAATGTATGCTATTTTTGATTCAATACAAAAAAATATAACAGAAGACGAATTTTTGGAATACGTCATAGAAGGTATACCGAATATCAATTTGCGCAACAGGGCAAGACTACAGCATTTTGTTTCGAAAGTTGACTTGCTACGGGCCTTCAGTCAGGTGGAATTGTGCATCCCCGCACAAAAACGAATGGGTCAGATGGAAGCTGCTACAAGACGAGAGGTCAATTGCTACAATTGCAACAGTAAGGGTCACATGGCCAATGAGTGTCGTTAGCTTAAGCTGGGGGATCGCGCATGCTTTGTATGTTCAAAATTTGGTTAAGACTGTAAGCTACTTAGAATTACCCTACTTGTGCAATACTAACACAGAAATATCCCTATTTATAGAATACCTGAGAGATTCTGGCAGCCCAATAAGTTTTATTAAAAGGAGTAACGTGCTGAAGAAAATTTAATTGAAGTAAAAAGTAAACAATATGTTGGAATAAATAAAAGTAAACATAAAATCTTTGGAGTTATACAGTGTAAAATTTTGTTTTCAAATAAAAAAAAAGAATAACGAAACTCATGGTGGTTGATATCGAATACAGTGTAAAACTTTGTTTTCAAATAAAAAAAAAAATTATAACGAAACTGATGGTGGTTGATATCGAATCCATGGGGTATCCGATTGTATTCGGACGAGATTTTTTAAGTCGAAGATAATTAAAATTAACTGTCGTAAATGATTCGAGTGAAACGGATAGAATCTTGTTTAGAATTTGAATAAGCCTCTCCCATGGTCCTAGTAAAAAAGGGAAAAGGAGATTTAAGAATGTGCGTAGACTTGAGACATCTAAATAAAACAACAACAGAGAAAAAGTTTTCATACCGTTGATAGATGAACTTTTAGATTGTCTAATAAAATATTTGTTCAAAGTTAGATCTCAGGAATGAATATTACCATGTTTACATGCATGAAGGTTTAATTAAATACACCGCGATTACAACCCCTCTAGACCAATTTGAATATTTTCGAATGCCCTTCAGACTAACGAATGCACTGTTTATATTCCAGCGGTTTATAAACAATATATTTAGCGATATGGTAAAGGAATGTAAAGTGATAGTTTACCTTGACGATATTAAGATAGCAACAAGTGATTTAGACGAGCATTTAAAAATACTAAATAAGTCTTAAAGCGATTAGTTGAAAATAAACTGAACTAAGACTCGATAAATGTAGTGTTTTACAAAATGAGATAAAGTATATTAATTATAACATCTCAGGCGATGGTATTTAGGTAGACACAGACGGAATAAAAGCCATAAGTAATTTTCCAGAACCAAGAAAAGTGCAGGATATACAAAATTATATAGGTAAGTGCTCATATTTTAGTAAATTTATTAAAGACTTTTCAATAACCTGACCTTAATGACCTGACAAAGAAGGATAGATAGTTTAGTTTTGGAACCAAACAATTAAAAGCGTTCAATGTACTAAAAGAAATGGTACTAAATGCCCCAATCTTTGCACTATATGCCCAACACACAAAACGGAGCTTCATTGCGACGCAAGATCAATAGGGCTCTCAGCAATATTATTACGAAGAAAAAACAACGGAAAATATCACCCAATTTTCTACCTATCAAAGAGAACGAAAGACGCAGAATCTAGATTCCTAAGCTTCGATTTGGAAACTTTAGAAATGTACACGCTTTAAGATGGCTTAGGGTATATTTACAGGGTATTACCTATACAATTGTAACGGATTGTAATTCACTTACATTGACACTGAGTAAAAAAGACAAGCCCAAGAATAGCCAGATGGACTATACTAGTAATAGAAGTTAACACATCGGGCCTAGCACAGGAGAACAGAAATTATACGAAAAGAGAAATGGTGTTATTTACGAGAAACTAAAACATAATTTAGTATTTTACGTTCAATGGAAGAGCACGTCCTGTTCAAATATCATAATGAGATGAGATATGTTGAAATAGAAAAAATTAGTGAAATAATTATCAAGAGCTATTGGTTTCCGAATATCGGGAAAAAGGTAGAAGAGCATATAAGATACTGTCTTATTTATCCACTGGGCTTTAAAATGTCACCGGTTTTCGGTAAAATGTGAGTGGCAAATGTACCACTTATTAAATTAAACAGCTGATTGATTTGTTTTAATTTACATAAGCTCCGCACAGATTTCCTTCCAAAAGTCAAATAATACGGCCCCGCAGTGGGGGCTCCATTTAATTGACTCTTTGCGAGATTTGGCAAAATTTTAATGTTAAAAATTGTGGGAAAAATGTGTGAAATGTGTTTTCTTATGGGTAAGCGTACAGGCCGCATTTTACACATTTTGCAAAAATGTGACATTTTCAAGAAATGTGTTCTGTGGACAGAGGCCATTAAGCGTATTGCCTTTTCAACAAAAGGTGGCAAACAAAAAGGTTTCGTACATATAATACCAAAAGGCAATGTCTTTTAAGTGATTCACATAGACTACTATGGCCCAATAAACAACGAAGACTCAATAAAGAAACATATTTTGGTAATAGTGGATGCTTTTACGAAGTTTGCCAGACTTTACCCAACGAAAACGACAAAGTTATGAGAGGCGATGGAAGACTATTTTCGAGCGTATAGTCTAACAAACCAACAGCGATTGTTTCTGACAGAGCATGATGTTTTACATCGGAGAAATTCGAAGAATTGTTACAGTTAAATAAAGTCAATCACATCAATGTAGTAACTGCGTCTCCCCAAGCGAACGGCTAAGTAAAGAGAATTAAAAGAGATTTAGGACCAAAGATAAGTAAACTAGTAGATTATGAAAAAAAAACGAGCAGTGGTCCAAAGTACTAGCCGAGGTAGAGTACGCAATGAACAATACTATGCATAGAAGCATAAATGAACACCCAAGCATAATGTTGTGTAGAGTGAGGTTCTCTTGTTAATTTCAATTGCAGTTAAAGTATTTATTCATTTACGACTTTATGAAGCGAAGGTTCTTTTATTAATGATTCGTTACAAATTGTCTTAGCATTAACTTAGCTAAGGCCGTGTAGTTCGCTGCCGGTAAAGCCAGCAGCGGAGCGGCTGCTATATATATATCTTATATACATATATTGCTTTTAACAGCGCTAAGAGAGAGAGAATATGTTATGAGCACATATGCATGTACATAGCTAGGCGGTCAGCGTGGGATCGCTGACACTGCATTTATAATACATGGAGCATAAGTGGGTGATCACGTGTTACTCGCTCTTGAACTTGGTTATTTGTGTAAATACTGCAACAAAGTGCTACAGTGAGCATTCGATACTTGATGTTATTTTATTTCTTAGGTTCATATTTATTAATACTTGTATTCTTTAAAAATTTTTTTTAAAAAAAATACATAATATTTGTGTTTTTGTTGTTATATTTTTAAAGAATATTTTTATTAGGTAATTTATATACATATATATTTTTTTTTTGTGTTTGTAAATGTATTTATTTTAGTGTATGGCCATACTAAAAAAGGTTAATTAATGAAAATATTTATTCTATCCTTATGAACTGTTTGTTTCTTATTTTTATTGTCTGAGACCAGTATATTTAAAATCAAACTATGTCCAGATTCATTTTTTAATAAAACTTTATCGCCTATTGATATATCTTTGTTTCTTACTTTTTGATCATATAGTCCCTTATTCTTTTTCTTATATTCTTCGATCATTATTCTAGCTCTTTTATATTCTACTTCTAATCTATATTTACTTTCTTTTGCGTAATCATCTATATTATAAATTGCTTCTATGCTATCTATACTATTGAATTGTTTTGATAAGTTATTTGTTTTACCAAATACTAGCTCATATGGACAATAATTATGTGCCATAGATGGCGTCGTGTTGAAACAGTATAGGTATTGTAGCCATACGTCCCAATCAGTTTTATCAACCAATATATATGAGCGTATGTATTCATTAAATGTTCTATGACTTCTTTCGACTGTTCCAACTGTCTGGTGGTGGTGGGCAGTGGAAGTTATGTTTTTAATTTCTAAATATTTGCACAAATCATAAATTATTGAATTTTTATATTCTGTTCCTATGTCCGCAATGAACGTCTTCATTGGACTGTACTTCCGAATAAATGATGCAAATATAGCTTTAGCGACAGTATTTGCGCTTTGTTTGCAACCGGTATGGCAACTAAATATTTAGTTAAGTCACATATGAGAGTGACTGCATATTCGTTGCCATTTTCCGATCTTGGTAGTGGACCAACGGTGTCTACTATCACTCTGTCGAAAGCATATATTGGGGTATCAGTTAGTGTTAGGAGAGTTTTAGTGTGCGTAGTTGTTTTCGCTTTTTAGCATTTTTGATATTTTTGTATGTATTCTCTTAGTTGTTTAGACATACCTTTACAAAAATAATGTCTTTTGACCTTGGCCAAGGTTTTTGTAATGCCTGTGTGACCTCCTTGTATTGGGTCATTATGAAATGTAGACAAAATAGCTTATTTTTCATTTTTAATTAGGGTCACCGGGTTGAGTAGCGCTACTCTTAATAAATTCAATATTTTATTGCCCATTTGTTTGAAATTATCAATTGAAACTTGCTCAAAGATATTTTCCCACGGCGCAACTTTGAGTTGGCTGATTTGATGCATACCGGCTTGCATTTCAAGCCTTTGGAGAACTGACCTAAGTCAAGAATTCCATTAATATACAAATCGCTAACATCATATCTTGCAGTAATTTTTTTTCCATGTTTAAAGAAAAATAACATATTTTTTAAATGCAATTGCAATACTTAACGTACTTCGTCATTGTTGTTGACTTCATATACGTTAGGCTTTGAAGTTTTTTCTATAGATTGCGTAGGCAATTTTATTTCTTTATGTCCTGCGCAGGATTTTTGTCTACTTTGATATCTGGTAGTGACTTTGATTATATTTCTGGTAATATCTTTTAGTTCTTTGATGGTTATTCTTGGTAACGCATCAGCTACATAATTGTCCTTGCCCTTTAGATATTCTTCTGTAAAATAATAATCCTCTTCTTCAAGTCTCATGCATCTGAGTTAAGAACTCGGGATAACCATTGAGAATTGGTATGTAAGGGGTCTGTGATCTGTTTTGACAGTGAAATGTCTACCATAAATATATGGTCTAAAATGTGTTATTGCCCAATGAATTGCTGATAATTCTTGTTCTGTTTTACTTTTGTTACTTTCACCCTTTGTAAATGATCATGATGCGTATGTAACTGGAAGTTGGAGTCCATTTTTGATTTGAGTTAAAACTGGTCCACACGCTTGCTTACTTACTTACTTGCTTTGACTGCTTGCTGGGTGGAATAACTTATGGCTACCTCTCGAGTTAAGCCATCTGCCATATATGCACTTTCTAGGATCTTTGTTATCTACTCAACCTCTAATGTATATTGGTTGGCAGTTTTATTTCGTTGTTGTAAGTTCATCACCTTTGCTGACAATACTTCAACAGTTTCATCCTTGATTTTAATCGATAGTTTTTAATCGTAAAATTATTTCAGTTACTGTAGTTTCATTTCCGATTATATTTTTAGCAACACCTTTTAGCTTTGATTTTATAATTGAAACAGCTAATTGCTCGTGTGTATATGTAGAGCATCTATAATACTTGCTAAGTTTTCAGCGCCACCATCGATAGCAGGTATATGCTTGTGTGCGGTATTGATGAAATCAATGTTAGTTTGTGTCATTGTGTTAGTTTTATTTTGTACGTTTAATGTTGCTTCAGAAGATCTAAGCGATTTATAAGATGCATTGACTTTATAATGCAATTGTATCCAAGGAGAGACGTGCGACAACATATCGTCCTATTCGGCGCTATTGAAATGCTAATCGGAGGAGATGCCCAGAGAGTAACACAGCTATCCGCTGCCAACACCTGGCCAGAGTTGAGGTCAGCACTCATTTCGGAATTCAAGACGCAATACCCCTTTCACTAGAAGTATTCGTAAGTTTGTAGAAGAACTAGAATACAAATCTTATATTATATAAAATAAGTTAATGTTAGAAGATAATCAAATGAATTCGATGCTTTATACAAACGCATTAAACAACACAGTTAAAGACGTGATAACAAGAAAATTGTCTGACAGACTACTCATGACCCTAGCTCTTCATGATATAACCACAGTTTCTAGGCTCAAGCAAGTAGCGCAACAAGAAGGCGTCTACGGCGTAGTATTGTCCGATAAAACTAAAAATCAAAACAATCAAAAAGGTCCGTCTAACAAAAATCGGAGTAATATCGAGATTTTCCCGTGAGATTGGGAAAAATCAAAATTATGGGATTCAGAAACAGACATGGAAGAACCAACCCATATATCAAACTAACCATGAACATTCAAGTTCTAAAATGCATAAGAGACACGGGGTCGTGTATTAATTTAATGAAAAACAATTTTCTAAAATTCCCCATGAGAAATTGCCAACTAGAAATTCATACCATTAACGGTATAGTAATATTAAATCAAAGCATTTCGCTGAAACCCAGCAAGCCCAGCATTTACATAATTTTTCAGAAAATTATGAATTGCTACTAGGTCGAGCATTCTCAAGCATTAATAGCCTATAAACATAAAACCGTTCTTATAAGTGAATACACATTCACCATGCAAAACAATTCAGAAATCGAATTGTCAACGGACGAGTCAAAAACTGAACATCTGGTTCCACCCCCATCTGATGACGAACAATTTGTGTTCGCCATCAACAACGAACTCTCAGAGTTCAATGAATTCCGCCTAGATCATCTTAACGATGAAGAAAAGTGCAAACTAACAGTACCGAGAAGGTGAAAATTTGACTTTCACGAGTACTGTCAAACATGTCATCAAAACCAAACATGAAGACCCGGTTTACAAAAAACCATACAAATATGCCCAAACATTCGACCAAGAAGTCGAAAACCAGATCAAAGATATGATCAAACAAGGGATACTTCGCAAGTCGAAATCCCCTTACTGTTCGTCTATTTGGATCATACCAAAAAAGAGGGATGCATCTGGCAAACAAAAATTTAGGATAGTCATTGACTATCGAAGCCTTAATGAAGTCCCAGTTGATGACAAATACCCTATACCAGCAATGGACGGTATACTAGACAAACTTGGAAAATGTCAGTATTTTACTACCATTGACCTCGCGAAAGGTTTTTACCAGATCCAAATGGATGATAAACTCAATTCCTAAGACAGCGATTTGAACGAAAAATTGATATTATGAGTACACTCGAATGCCGTTTGGTTTTGAAAAATGCACCTGCAACGTTTCGTATCATAAATGAATGTGAAATATGTAATTTAGCTAAAACTGAACACAGAGATACGAAAATCTCGTTCCAAACTACTCCAGAAATATTCAACCCTGGAGAAAAATACGTCATGGTTTTTTACATCATTGATAATAAACAATTTCTATCTTGTATAAACATTTATTCCAAATATGCTGCATTAATAGAAATTAATAGCAGAGATTGGCTCGAAACAAAATGAGCAATCCTCCAAATTTTCAATCAAATGGGTAAACCAACCGAAATTAAACACACGAAGTACACCAGCTGATATCTTCATACATATATGCCGGAACCCCCGCATATGACACCCAAACAAACAAAATAAGTAAAATAGCGAGTCTCAACGAAAAACGACAAGACTTCGAAGTAGATACTAGATTAAGGTAATCACCTCTACAACTACAACTCCATATAAGAAAACAGGAAATCTCAGACAAGTAGGTGATAAGTATTTTGAAGCAGCCAACAGTGGTAGGAAAATAACACACTACAAATCTAAATTTAAAAATAAAAATAGAATTAATTTAAGAAAATATCATAATTTCAGATTAAACGACCATTAAAGCCAAGAAACCCCAACTATAACTATCAGCGTACTTAATATTATTTCTAATAACCATCTTCATCCGAGAAGCCAAATCCTAAAGTATAGAAATCAACCCGGCCCAAGCTAAGAATGGCTACTTAATTTTTAAAACAGGAGTAATACACTTACCCGTAAATTATGAATACCATTTTTTGTTTGTGAACTAAGAATTTGAAACTTTATCACAGATAAGATACTTAATGGAAAAGTTAGAAATAGAAATGAATGGCATAAGAATAGCAAAAAAGAAATAGCAATTTTATGGGTACTATTTCCAAATATTTATTTGGCACATTAGATCAACAAGGTAAAGAATAGCTTGAATCTAAAATGAACAATAAAGCTGAAAATAGCGTACAAGCAAGCGAATTAAATCGAGTAATAGAGACAGTCAACATAGGCATAGATACAATAAATCATTTAAGTCAAACTATCAAAGGCGACCAAAGGTTAGCACTTCTCATATCCAACCTCCAGGAATTCATTGAATATATAGAAGACATAGAGTTACGAATGCAGTTAACCAGACTTGGAATTTTCAAAACAAACAAAAAACAAACAAGCCTACACGGCAAATACAAAAAAATTAATTACAAATAATGTGTGATGTTTTAAGAGCTATAAGTAAGTTTTTCAAGAAAACACACGTAAAATTCAGAAAAATGCATGAAATCTTTATTTGAATCGATAGTAGGGTCCATATAATTTAATGCTTGAAGATTATTTCATGCAAATTTTGTCCGCAACTGCGCTTCAAATGGGACCAATTAGTCAAATTTTGGCATATTCATTCCAACATTTCGTCCGGTATCTAGAAACCTAAATGAAACCGATAATATTGTAATTAGCATACCCCAACATTATATACAAAAATGTCCGCCTAAGGAAAGGCAAGTTTCTTAGGGATGGGGAAGTGACATATGTACCACACCCACAACATATACTACACTTGCACATACACTCATATAGCATATAACATATGTCTACAGCACTCAATTCCAACCCCTTATAAATACGCCCTAGCAACTAAGCACACCACCTAATACGATACACACCAATTGGAATTTGTAACAATAAACCTTAGAGGCCCAAAATTATAAATTCTTGGGGACAATAACAATTCTGGCGTGGAACCGATCATAACATCACTAGACATAAACATTAGCCACAATCGTTATTCCCACCAAATGCCCAAATTGCCAACGCAGCACAAATCCAGGCTCTTAGAATATTCTAAAAAACTCACAAAGAGAGTAAATAATAAAGAGAAAAAGCTCGTGATCGTGAAAGCTCAGCCGAGATTTGCTAAGCGTCATAGAGTAATAAACAGATACAGAGCTTAAAAGGTGGATAAGGTTGGTGCACAAACGCAAAATTAAACTAAAGAAATAAAACTCATTTACCATAGGAAGCAACAACAAATCAGCTGCAAAACAACAACAGTGCCCATGAAGCCCCTTTTTTTCATCTTTCGTTTTGATCGATGAAATTCTGAAGCTCGATTATGAGGACAAAGGAAACTCAGTGCAAAGAGAAGGGACAGATAATGCCACTGTGCTTGTTGCGTTCTTCTCTGTCGTTCCTATAAGGCAGCGCGTAGAAACAACAACAACACGATTTGGGTTCTAATGTTATTGTTGCAGAGCCAAGTCTCGGCGCAAGTAGGTAGAAAATTCGAATGCGAAATTTTACGTCACATTTCATAGAATTTTATTTCTTGTGATGTTTAGTATAAATAATTTATTAATAGTGTCTTTAATAATAATGAATTTATTTAAAATTGTATACAGAAAGCAACAGAATGTTGCAATATTCTTAAATTCATATACTTCCCATGGCTTCCCAAAATATGTGTGTTGAGACACATGCGCCATCAACAATTAGGCGCGTCGAGGCATTGATACCCTTTTATAGAAATGGTATGTAATGTTTAAAGCAACAATTATTATTGATTGTACCAATAGTTGCACAGTCAATACGAAATTATATTTTAATCAGACATTGGATCAAAATTGTATATGAGAAGGTTTGTGGTATTTAGCTACAACACTGATCATTAGTCAGAATACCCTATTTAGAGAAAGGGTGCTATGCTGGTCGAAAAATGAAAATTATAAAAATCTGCAGGGCTGCTTTCAAGTTGATAGCGAGTGGAGAAGAAGAAGACATTACTTTGGGACTTTGCGAATTATAGGCATAACAGTGCTTAGAAACCACAACAATGATTTAGAAGAGTAAAGCTTAGATCATAGACTGTAGCCTCGAACTAAATAGGGATAGCAAGGACAAAATTTGTGGTGTTCTATTTTTATTGTTGAGTCGTTTGTTTTGATTCTTTTTGTTGTTGGTTCTTATTAAAAATGTTCTGAAGTAGTCATTGAATTTTGGGCATCGGCAGAAGTAGCTGCAGACAGCCGGGTGTTGTGTTTGCAATTTTTGTTAGCAACCTCGCAATCTTGCTTCACATTTTCTGAAAAAGAGCTTCTGATCCAAATATATTTATTACTCTATGGCTAAGCGTTGACAACAGTTTGGAGTTCGAGTTTATCCAACGTATCCAAACCGTCAAGTTGAACATATTATTCCTGTAAATTCCGCTTAAGTTACGCACCGTTTAATAAAATAATATTTTTATTTGATCAACGCATTTTGACTTTTTATACCCTGAACCCATTAAAAATGGGTCAACAGGATATATTGTATTTGTGCTAATGTATCTAACAGGCAGAAGGAAGCATCTCCGACTCCATAAAGTATATATATTCTTGATCAGCATCAATAGCCGAGTCGATCTAGCCATGTCCGTCTGTCTGTCTGTCCGTACTTATGTATGAACTCAAGGATCTCAGAACCTATAAGAGCTAGAGACTTGACATTTTTTGCTGTTGGTCCTTCTTGTCCATGCGCAGATCAAGTTTGTTTCGGATATTCGATAACTTTCCCCGTTTCCAAGTAATCGCAAAAAATTCGATATCGAAATCCTGCTTTTTTAACAATTTCGGTAAACAATAAGAGCTAGAGTCACCAAACTTGACATGTAGCTTCTAGAATAGTATATATATGTCAAGTATCTTTCATTTTATACCTATCGCCACCTCCCCGCTACCACCTGAAAGCTATAAATCAAGTTAATTACCCAACTTGTATTGCCCATCAATTTAAACCACAATTTATATGCAATTAAATTTTTGAGAATACACAAATATTCTTTATTCTATTCTACAATAAGATGTACTGTCGAAAAATTCATTAAGATCGGTTAAGAAACACAAAAGTTATGTGCGCACGTGTTAGCAGTGTAGCTGCTGCGCAAGTTCCAAGAATTTCTGTATACATGTACACACACACATTCATGCGTCTGCTTTGAATTCTATCAACAGCATTGCGATTGCGATTGTATTGTTTTCTGTGCTGTTATTTTAATTGATTTTTTTCTTTATTAAAGCTCAATTATTGGTGTGGCCCTTGAGTAGAGGCAGCGGCAAGTGGTGCGGTTAGTTACGAAGTTCGAACCCTGCCATGTAAACTTTTTTTTTAATTAATCTTTATTACTACTTAAGCAAACAAGCGCGTAGGGCGATCTGCATTTGGTGTTGGAAGAAGAGGGTTCAGGGTATCTCCTAGTCGGGAGCTCCCGACTAGAACCTCTTACTTGTTGAAAGTAAAATACTTTATTTCACAAGAGTGAATTTGTATCAGTTTATTATGTTGAATATTTAGATTAAGACTGGAGTTTGTTGGCTTACGCTATATTTAAAGCTAAATGATAATTGGAGTACGTGACTTTTTGCCAAGGGACAGCAGCTGCAGCTTGTTGCCAATATGTGAGCTAGGCTGCAGAAGGCATTCTGTTTTGAAATTTGAGAAGGAAGCGAAATCAGTACCATTGCGCTCTCACAGCCGAAAGAGCGTACTTTGAGCTTCGGCTCTATGAGAGCCGTGTAAGCAATTATGTTTGTATGTGTGTTAATATACGTATGTCGCATAATGGACGTATTTTGGACACTGTACGCGTCTGTCACATTATGAACATAGTTTGACCACTGTGCTTGCCAGACCAAGCTGTGCAATGAGTTTGGGATATGGTGAAATGATTTCTTAGAATTTGACTACAACGTAGAATATGACTGGCGCCTAGGTACCGTACGAGTGAGGCGACGGCGTTGTCGCGCTGTCGCCGAGTGTAGTCCAGCTAGCGTGTAAAAAGAAGTAGATCGAGGCGTGATCAGAGAATGCGAAGTAGTTGCGTTCAGACAATTGTATGCGCCGGTTGGAATTCGCTTCACTCTCAAAGTTTGTGAGTCAATATGGCAGACCAGCAACCAAAAATAAACGATTCTGCGACATCAGAAGTGGGATCTGCTTTGCCTACAAATATCACCGATGCATACTTGGCAGCTTTACAAGTGCAAAACAACAACCTTTTGGAGATCATTAAAAATATGCAGACACCAAGGGCTCCGGCAACTGATGAAAAGGGAAAACATGTAACTCTGCCAAAATTTAATCCTGAGGGAGCTGGAGCAGATGCCACAGCTTGGTGTACGACAGTGGATCTCATTTTTGCTGATAAAATGCCCGAAGGAAGCATCCTGATGATAACTTTGAGTAAGGCGCTAGAGGGAAGCGCATCACAATGGCTGTCCCAAATATGCTTTGCTGGCATTACATGGCCACAATTCAAAGAACTCTTCGTGCAACGCTTTGTTGGCATAGAAACGTCTGCGGCTATACTGATAAAAATTTTGAACGGGCGACCAAAGTCTGGAGAAAGCTACACCGAATATGGCAGCCGAATTGTCACCTTAATAATGTCAAAATTTAAATCTAATGATCTGGAGGAAATCGCGGTTTCACTAGCTCTGGCCCACATGGCACAAATTGATGACAAATTGTCGCGCTGGGTTTTTACAAACAATATCAAAACCCGAAATGAAATGCAACAACAACTACAAGCGCACACTTTTAAGAAGCGGAACCTAGATGACGACTCATCTACAACAGGCTCGGAGCGTAAAAAGTCTAAGTATCTCTCTCAAGTGAAATGCAACTATTGTGGAAAGTCTGGGCATAAATATGCTGAATGTCGTGCTCGGCAGAGGACACCAATTCAAGGAAAAAAGCCACTACGGAAGTTCAACGCAAGGATCAAAAGACCGGTCAACTGTCAAATGTTTCAAATGCGACGAGCTTGGACACTTCGCATCCGCTTGTTCAAAAGGACGATCACGAGGAAACGACCGAGTAATTGAGAAACGTGTAGACATCTGTACTGTAGCTCCGCCATCAGGCACAATAAGCAGTTCAACCGGTGAGTCCGTTCCATTTTGCTTCGACTCTGGAGCTGAATGCTCCTTGGTTAAGGAAAGCGTCGCCGATAAGTTTACTGGTAAAAGAATTAATAACATTGTAAAGTTAAACGGTATAAGTAATGATTCAATATGTAGCACTCAACAACTATTATGTAACATAAATATTGATCAATGTTATTTTGAGATTTTGTTACATGTTATTATGGACAAGTATTTGAAACATGACGTACTAATTGGTCGTGAAATTTTTAGTCAGGGCTTTGGCGTAACTATGGACGCTGACAAATTTCAACTTTACAAAACCAAAAGAGTAGAAGCGTTAATAATTGCCAATTATGAAGATGTCATAGAATCGAATAGTGAACTTGATGATCCTGATAAGGCAGCCTTGATAAATATTTTAAAATATTATTCAGATTGGTTTATTGATGGAATACCAAAGACTAGGGTCACCACAGGGCATTTGGAAATTAGACTAATAGATCAGCAAAAGACAGTACAACGGCGGCCATATAGGCTTAGTGAAGAAGAGAAAATCAAAGTGCGGGGTAAAGTTGACGAATTATTAAAAGCTCAAGTTATTCGCCCAAGCTGTTCACCTTTCGCTAGTCCCATGATGCTAGTTAAGAAGAAAAATGGCACTGATCGACTGTGTGTAGACTATCGCATGCTAAACGGCAATACAGTTGCTGACAAATACCCGTTGCCCCTCATCTCAGACCAAATTGCCAGACTTCGTGGTGCTAAATATTTTTCGTGCATTGATATGGCAAGCGGCTTTTATCAAATTCCAGTTCACGAGGACTCAATCGAACGAACTGCATTTGTCACGCCAGAAGGTCAATACGAGTTCTTGACAATGCCGTTCGGTTTGAAGAACGCGCCATCTGTGTTCCAGCGGGCTATAATGAAGGCCTTAGGAGCTTTAGCTTACACTTATGCAATCGTGTATATTGATGATGTTCTCATAATAGCAGAAAGCAAAGAAGATGCGCTAGTTAGATTGCGGACAGTATTGGAGACATTAAGTAAGGCTGGATTTTCATTTAATGTCACCAAGTGCTCCTTTCTCACAACTAGAATAGAGTATCTTGGATTTGAATTAAGCAATGGAGAAATCAGGCCAAATTCACGAAAAATTCAAGCTTTAAATGGATTACCACCACCTCAAAATGTTTCACAGCTAAGACAATTTATTGGTTTAGCTTCTTATTTTCGGCAATTTGTGTTAAATTTCTCCCAAACACTTAAGCCTCTGTATCTTCTCACCTCTAAGAAAAACACTGACTTTGTTTGGTTACCAGTGCATGAACAGATACGAACAAAAATGATAAGTTCGTATGTGTAGAAGGAATTACACAAATGATAAGTTCGTATGTGTAGAAGGAATTACACAAATTTGTTTGGTTGAAAAAAAAAAAAAAAAAAATGTGCTTAAGGAATTACACGAATGTTATGATTTATTTAATTAAAATTATGTTACGAAAATGTAATTATGCTATGATAAGAATGAAATTAAAACTGATTTGAATTGTGTTACATAATGAATAAGAATATCGAATAAAAATGTATTGAAATGTCCAGAGAGCCTTCGAATCCTGAAGCGTTGTCACTTATGCGGTTGAGTTAAGACAACACACGAGGACGTGTATTTTGTCAGGAAGGCCGTGTCGCATAATGGACGTATTTTGGACACTGTACGCGTCTGTCACATTATGAACATAGTTTGACCACTGTGCTTGCCAGACCAAGCTGTGCAATGAGTTTGGGATATGGTGAAATGATTTCTTAGAATTTGACTACAACGTAGAATATGACTGGCGCCTAGGTACCGTACGAGTGAGGCGACGGCGTTGTCGCGCTGTCGCCGAGTGTAGTCCAGCTAGCGTGTAAAAAGAAGTAGATCGAGGCGTGATCAGAGAATGCGAAGTAGTTGCGTTCAGACAATTGTATGCGCCGGTTGGAATTCGCTTCACTCTCAAAGTTTGTGAGTCAATATGGCAGACCAGCAACTAAAAATAAACGATTCTGCGACACGTACATAACAGCATATTTGAATGTGTTGTTATTCACAGCTCTGGCTTTAGCTGGCAAAGAAATAAATTTTGTTAGTTTTCTAGCGCTGATCATGCACCTATCCCAAATTTGTATTCACATTCAAATGCATGCTATACTGTGGTTGGCTCCGTATAAAATCAGTTTTTTAAAGTCGTCGCAAATATTTATATAATTTCTATAAATTAAATGATCTATTATTATTTTTATTTTGTTAAAAAATAAAAGAGTGCCAAGAAATACAAATAGGGTAAATTAAATACGTCGGTAGCTAGTTTGACCGGCAGAGTAAAAAATAATTGAAAAAAAAAATTGATAAAATGAATCTTTGGAAACATAAAATTTGCGCTTTGATTTCATTTATTTTATTTCCTAAAAATAATAATGTTGTATTTGGCGACCTTTCCATTTTATAGTTGTCTGGTCCTCCGGACCTCGAGCCAGCCAAACAGACAATTTTAAAAATAATAATTTAATTAATAAAGTAATTTAAAGAAATTATATAAATATTTGCATCGACTCTAAAAACCTCAGTACACAATATGCATTCATATGTGAATACAAATTTTGGAAAGGTGCATGATCAGCGCTTGAAAACTAACAAAATTGATTTCTTTGCCAGCTAAGGCCAGAGCTGTGAATAACAACACATATACATATACATATTTTGATGTAGATATGCATGCACAATTCACACATACAAACATAGGTGCTTGCACGCCATTAGCTGAACAAGCATTAGCTCTCGAGCACACACTGTCAAAAAACAAAAGTGAAATCAATCTATGGGTGCTATTTTCCTAACATTGTTATTGCACAAGATGCGCTTTGTGAAAAAATTATTTTATTCTTAAATTTTCCTGCAAAATTTATAGTTAGTATCTAGGCTAATGTATCATTTAAAATAAGCATGCATTTCATGGATAAAGCAGAAGCACTTTGCGTCGTTCGTAAGTTTAAGACATTTCGCTCAATGTACTTCGAAAACGAAACGACGCAAAGCACCATCGACCAGCTTTGCTGAAGGCAGGCTGGCGTCTAACTTCGTTGCTTGTGTCAGCGCATCAGCAAGCCGCGACTTTGGCATTCGTTCGTCTGAACGAACAGCCGTCGGCAGGCATGTAGTGCGAAAACTCAAATGCCAGATGAAACGCCAGGCATGAAATTTTTCTTCGCATGCAAATGTATGGGCGTTACTCATCTTAGTATTTATATTGTCTTTGGTTATACCATGCAATGCAGCTTATGAATAACAGTGATTCAAAATTCTGTTGTTGTGAATATGTCACTCCTTCCCACTAAAAATAAAGCGTGTCGTCACGCGTGTAGGGTATATGAAAAAGGTAGGTATAAAATAAAAAATTTTCTTTAACATACTTAAATTTTCTTGTTCATTTTCAATTTCTAGTTCAACTGGGAGTTGTGCAGGTTGCTGATCAATAACATTTCGTTTCTTAATAAATATCTGTTTGGGTATATTTTTAAAATTATATGCTAGATACATTATTATGATGATTGCAAATACAGTAATTATTATAATTTGGAATATTTTCATTTCTTTAATATTTTCGAAAATTATTTCTTTTGTTTGAATGTACGAATGTGGTATAAATTTGGTAATATTAATTCTTACGTATATACTGTAGCGAAATTTGAGCCTCGGAAGGAGTATGTGGTCCGGGACTGGGTTGTTCGGGCGGCAGCGTTATCACGGCTAGGTGCTCTAGAGAATGGCCAGACATTGACGCAGCGGCAATGGGATCTAGGTTCTGCTTGGCCATTTTCTCAAATGGTGCATCGGACATGTAATGGGTCACTACAAGGGCTTGGTTCTTTTCCGAATGGTCATATAGTACGGTCGGATGCTCGCCGGGGCAGTTTTGGTCAATTGCCAACCTTTTTTTTTTTTTTTTTTTTTTTATTTAACGCGAATCCCGATGCAACGTACTGCATCCCACCTCCCGCCCAACCGACCGAGGGGCGCAGTCGTGTAACGTACGACACGAAATGCAAAGTAAATATGAAAAAAAAAATATTAAAAAAAAAAGTCGATACAAACTACGAGTATGTGTACAAATACAATTACAAATAAAGATAGGACTATCTACTTGCTAAATAGTTTAGAATAGAAGACTTTATACGAGGAAGAGAAGCTTCCGAGCAGAATACTCTGTAATGCTTCAAATTCGAACCAGAATCGTAGCCTCCGGCAAGGTGTCGTGGAAGCACTAGGCCCGGCCACGCAAGCTTACGTAGAGTTTCCGGAAATTTTCGTTCTCCGACCAGTGGTACTCCTCTGCCATGTCATCTAGAAGATGCTGAAACTCAGGCCAGGGTCTTGCTCCGTCGAACACAGAAGGTGGCTCCGTATCCGGAATCTCTACAACTCTACCAGGATAGTGGTAGTTAGCAGTCACGGAATGTTTGAATGCTGGTTTAGCTTTTGCAGGGCGCCGCCGGGTTAGCTTGCGCAATAATAATAGCGCACTGGTCCGGGTAATGCGTCCCAGCCTCCTTTGCTGAGGCTGTGGTCCAGCGGTCTTGAAATTTCGCACACTCGTCGTGTGCTTGCAGCAATCCCATCATTGCAGTGGGAGTGGTGACGCTGGCTGACGCGTCAGCTGCGTTAGTGCCCTTGCAGTGGCCGAGGGAGCCCTGCAGGCCATCAAGCATGGTGCGTATAAACGAAGACCTCATCTGTTGGAACTTTTGCTCGAATTGCTGTTCTCGGGCGTCCATGCGGCTGTCCAAGCGCTCTACACGTCCTTCCAAAGATCGATCACGTGCGTCTAAGCGGTCGGCCATCGTATCGGCTAACCTCTGCTGCACCTCCAACAACGTCGTCATGAACTGCTGCTGTTGCGCGGCAGTCTCTAGTGTTGTCTGCCGTTGGCGAGCCGTCTTTTTAGGCATTGCGGGCTGTATTTTTGCAAATACAAGTTAGTACCCCGCACCTGACACCAATGTAGCAAAATTTGGGACAAAGCGAGTTGGCATCGCCACGGGTAGCCGAGCGGAACTAATTATAGGTGGGGGACAGCAACGGTAGACAGCGTAAAGGTACCAGGCAGATTATAGAGGTTAAGGGATAAGCTTTATTTATTCTTTTGCCATATAACTTTATCCGAGGTAGGGATGAGCGATATTTACTCAACCCGTTACAAGTAACAAGTATTCAAAAGTAACTAGTTACTGCTGTTACACTTTTCAAAAGTAACAGCGACAAAAAATTATCCTGTGTCATGCACGGATAGTAAAGCAAGGGTCTACTTGATGGACGTTGTTTACTCAAAAGATTGACACCGAAAATTTCACTAAGAGATTATTGCGACGATATAACAAATGACTGGTTCATTGTTGATGGCGAAATTTGTATACACTTTACACGAAGATATACTTTTTAATAAATATCAAAAACTTGCAGTTTTTTAATTTTTATGGTTGCTGTCTTATCAAAAACTTGCACCGTTTTTGTATTTTTATGGTTTCTGTCTTGTCCGATTTGTACTCAGGTTGTTACTTTCGTACTCTGCGAGAAGCTGAGTACTCTGTCACAGGCCAACTATACGGCCTCACTTACAAAAACCGTTTTAATTTGTGCGTACGTTTTTACCTTATCTTAAAATGGATAAAAAACGAGTGAAATTTGATCCCTATTTAAGGCTGTCGACGACAAATTTGCAAAATGCAATATTTGCAAGGAAAAGTACTCCTATAAGACGTCAACGAGTAATTTGCACAAACACATTATGCGCAAGCATCCAACATGTGTTGTGCCAAAAAATATATATATTTCAAAAATATATTTATTAGAAGGCAAATGTAGCTGCAACAGCAAATCCTGCGTTTGAAATGATTCAAATCAATTCAAATGAAGATCCGGAAAACAAGGAGGAAGAAGATTGTGCAGAGCAAGAGCAAATGTGTCGTCAACCAACAATCAAAGCTCTATTTGGTGCTCAAGAGCTTACGCCAAAACAAAGGCAATACATAGATTCCATTTTATGCCAAATGTCTTATAAAGACTTGCAGCCATTCAACATGTTGGACGACCAAGGATTTCGCAAACTTATTGGTGTGCTTAACCCAAAATATGAGCTGCCAAGTCGCCATAAAATGTCGCGCACCATGATTCCGGCTCTTTATGAAGAGGGTAAGCTGAGAGTCCAAAAATTACTTTCCAATGAGGAGTACTTTTGCCTGACTACAGACTGCTGGCCGTCCCGAAGCAATCAAAGTTTTATTGGAATCACTGTCCACTTTGTAAATAAGAGTTTTGAGCTAAAATCAGTGTTGCTTGAATGTAGCCCGTTAACTGAAGCACATAATGCAATCAATCTGGCTGAAGCTTTGGAAAATATTACCAAGACCTGGAATATTTTTGATAAAATTGTATTTGCTGTATCAGACAATGCTTCAAATATAAAAAGTGCCATAATTGACCATGTAAAATGGAAACATTTTGGTTGTTTGGCGCACTCGATCAACTTGGTGGTAAAGGACGCACTAAAAAATGAGACTGTGCAAGATATTATTGAAAACGTCAAACGCATTGTAAGCCATTTTAAAAAAAGCTCTACAGCAAACAACAAACTCTTGGCGTACCAGCGTAACGACGGAATCGAGCCTTTGCGCTTAATACAAAGCATTGAAACCAGGTGGAATTCCACATTTTATATGCTGGAACGTTTTTTAAAGGTACATTATGTTGTTTTTTTTTGTATTTAGTTTTATATATTAATATCTTATCCTTATTATATTAATATCTTACATTTTCTTCCTAAAGACTGAGGATGCTGTGAAAAGCACTATGACACTATGCGATAAGGCCTTGCCTGCTATTAAAAGCAGTGACTGGGCTATAATCAAACAAGTTGTTTTTATTTTGCGGCCTTTTGAAGAAGCAACTAAAAAGATAAGTGGCCAAAAATATTGCTCTGGATCTCTGGCAATTCCAATCACTGTATATTGTAGGTTATCAACTCCCTTATTGATGGAATGAATAGGCGACTGGGTAGCTTGGAGCAAAGCAACACGTTATCGACTGCAACATTGTTAGATCCAAGATACAAATCTATTTATTTCAAGGATCCGAGCACGGCGGAGAGAGTTAAATCTACTCTTGCAAAACTTTAAATTTCTTCCTTTAAGTAGAAAAATGCACCACCTGCGATCGAACAGAGCCAGATTGAAGCCAACTCTGAATAGGTTTCATATAGTCTCTTTAGCGCAATTCCACAGGCACCCAGGCAAAAAAGTCACCTCTTTCAAAAGCGATTATTGAAATTGATCGCTATTTAGAAGAGGATTTTTTGAGCCACGAGAAGGACCCCATGGATTGGTGGAAACAAAATGGTTACCAATTCCCCAACCTTATGCCTGTCGCGCGGCAAAAGCTTTGCTGCTTAGGTTCTTCAGTGCCATGTGAGCGCCTCTTTTCTCAAGCTGGCCTTTTATTGTCAGATCGCAGAACTCGATTAAGTGACGATAGGGTCCAGATGCTGCTGTTTTTAAATGCCAAAGAAAACCTTTTTTAGCTTTATATATAATAATATTTAAATTTAATATAATAAAAATATAAATTGTTATAGAGCATTACAATATTACATTTTAATTGGTTTATTTATATATATTTAAAAAAAAACTTCGCGCCTAAAAGTCAAGTAACAGTCGCTGCTATTTGTCACTGATATTTTTTTGTAACTGTCACAGTTGTCACTGTGACACAGAAATAACACTATCGATAATCCCTAATCCGAGGCACGTGGTTGCTGGGTCGTAGCCAAACCGAGAAGAATGAAAAAGAGATGGTCAATTGTTAGCTTAGGGGTGGGGGTGCCAGCCGATATATCGATAAAGCGATCGCGATATTTGTCGAACCATTCGGATGTAGGTAGCGTCAAAGCAGGAACAGTAGAAAGGGACAATGCAGGTTCCGCTGTTATCGTTACAATACTTTGCGTGTAGTCTGAGTTCAAGTTGCTTATAGATATCTCATTAAGTATTACTGAGCAATTATGCATTTTTATTATGTTATTTCCCCAAAGTAATCCTATCACTGTCCCTATATTTCTTCAGAGGTGTAGGTTTTCCCATGTTTAATATTTGAATGAGTCCTCTTTTAACTTCCATCCAATCCTTTCGTTAAGTTCAATTACATTTGCAAATTTCGAATATAAATCAATGCATGTTAAATAGCTGTGGTTTTTTATTGAATAAATGTGGTTTTTTATTGAACTACGAAAGTTTCTCTACAGTTTTCTACTTCTGGTGTAATTTTAAATTTGCATGATGTGTTCCTGTGATCAATCTTAGCTAGATTACAAACTTCACATTCGTTAATTATGTTTTGGATTAAATTATGATAGTCTGGGTAATAGCACTAACCAAAAAACATATAGACCGGACATGCAGTGTAAAATAGGTGGTCTCCAAAAATTGGTTTGCATCTGGTCCAACGAGCGAATAAGATATACATATGACATCTTTTGATCGCTCACACTACAGGAAACTCCTTTGGCTTACTCTCTTCCATATGATTTGTGCGATATAACGCATCGCTGTCTTTTTACTCGCTCCCACTACAGGAAACTGCTTTGGCTTACTCTCTTCCATATGATTTGTGCGATAGAACGGCATCGCTGTTTATTTTTATCTCGCTCGCACTTACTCTCAGTGCTCTCAATGCTCTCTTTATGTCTAGGTACCGTTTAAATGTTTTTGTGTGCATGTGGCCGCACAAGCAAAAATGCCCACAAATTCAATTTTTATCAAAAGTCGGTGGCATTTCTTCCCTTTTGAGGGGACGAGTAATATGAAATCATGAAAGGGTTTGCCAAGTCGATGCGAAATTCTTTCATTTTAGCTCGGTATTGCTGGAAAGGGTACTTAAGCGTTGGCATGTGTGCATTTTAAAGTTTTTGGACTTGCTATTCACCCATACTTGCGTATTTTGTATATGAATAGAAGCATTTATGCGCATGTGTACCTGTTGGTCCCTGCCTGCCTGTCCGATCCAAATTTGACAATATTTTGTGATTTCTGAATTTCGAGCTCTGCGCACACACACACACAGACACAAATGTGTGTGAATGGGCAAATCATGGGCGCAAAAGAAAATATCATTTTTGGCCCGCGGTTGTCGCGCACCCTTCTTTTTATGATTTTGGGGTTGAATCGATGAAAAAATGTTGACCCCTCAATACCTGCAGATCCAATTCATATATGAAAAAGCTAAATATTTAAAGACAATAAAATTATTAAAACTATAAATATATAATTGCTCCTATTTTGTATTTGGTATATTTGAATATTTTAAAGATTTTATTTTTTACACAATTTTCCTAAAACTAGTTAAGTGATCAGTCACTTGACCTACATATGCAGGTGCAGGTGTTTGCCAAAAGTTGACCCTTTCGGCACAACGGGCTGCTGCAGGTAATGAGGGGTCAACATTCATTCATCAATTCAAGCCCAAAATCATAAAAAAGAAGGCGCGCGTCAGACGCGTTCCAATAATGATATTTTTAAACGCCCATGATCAGCCCATTCACACACATTTGTGTCTCTGTGTGTGTGTGTAGAGCTCGAAATTCAGAAGTCCAAAAATATTGCCAAATTTGCATCGGACAGGCAGGCAGGGACCAACAGGCACACAAGCACACATGCCAACGCTTAGGTACCCTTTCGAAGAAGAACGAGCTAAAATGAAAGAATTTCGCATCGACGGGGCAAACCCTTTCATTATTTCATATTACTCGTCCCCTCAAAAGGGAAGATATGCCACAGACTTTTGAGAAAAATTGAATTTGTGGGCATTTTTGCTTGTGCGGACACATACACACACAAACATTTAAACGGTACAAAGACAAATTGAAAGAGCACTGAGAGTAAGCCAAAGCAGTTTCCTGTAGTGGGAGCGAGATAAAAAACAGCGATGCCGGTCTATCGCACAAATCATATGGATGAGAGTAAGCCACAGCAGTTTCTGGTAGAGTGAGCGAGTAAAAAGACAGCGATGCCGTTCTATCGCACAAATCATATGGAAGAGAGTAAGCCAAAGGAGTTTCCTGTAGTGTGAGCGATCAAATGATGTCATATGTATATCTTACTCGCTCGTTGGACCAGATGCAAACCAATTTTTGGAGACCACCTATTTTACACTGCATGTCCGGTCTATATGTTTTTTGGTTAGTGGTAATAGTATGCATCTTAAAAATGTCTGGCCATATTTTCGATGCCTGAATGTAAAAGTTTCTTGTGGTTGCTAACATTTATTTCTTTAAATTCTGCATAGCTCCTAATGTCTCTTAGTTTAATATTTGTTCGTAATATTAGAGTTGTTTTGGGGTTCATTATTTCTTTAAAGGCTTGTTGTATTATTTCAAAATTGGAATCGTATTCAATGTATAATACGCTTGAAATGTTTGAAAAAATGTTTTATCAATATCTGTTTACCTTTTTCAATGTTTAGGTTTAAATATTCGAGTTTTTTCTTAATTTTTTAAAATATGGTTCCACTTCTATTTTTTCGGTATCACTTCTAATCATTTTTAATTTCAACATTTTTAATGTCAATTTTTACTGCTTTGTTTAGGTAAAGAGTCATGGGTTTTGCAATTTTTGCAAAATCTGGAATGAACTTTCGATAATAACTACATAAACCTAGAAATGATTTAATTTCCTTTGATGTTTTTGGCAAAGGAAATTCTTGTATTGCTTTTACTTTCAGTTTGTAGGGCCGTATGCCTTCTGAGCTTATGTTTCTCTTTTTAAAAATTCGCACATATGTATCTAATTGGAGTTTCAAATTTGCCTGTGTTAATTAAAAAAAAAATTTATTTATTGAATTTAAATGTTCATCAAGTGATGTGGTGAAGACAATAATGTCGTCCAAATAAACAAGACAATGCTTGTTAATTAAATCACGAAGAACATGATTCATGCACCTTTGGAATGTTGCTGGTGCATTTTTAAGTCCAAATGGCATTCGACTATACTCGTAATTTCCGTATTTGGTAGAAAATGCTGTTTTAATAATTTATTCACACATGAAACCGTGACACCGAGTCTAAATTTGACCCTCGGTAAAATTATACAGTATGTCAATAAAGTGTTTTTACTAACAAAAAAAAACTAATTTTTTGGGTTTACTTGAAAATAAATGTACCTAAAAGTGAGAATTTTTTTTCAATTATAATTTATTTCGATTCTATATTTTTCCTAGAACTTAATGGCAAAAAAAAATTCTGAGAAAAATTGAGAAAAATCCTCAAATTTCGCTTAGGGATATTGCTCAGGAGTTCAAGGAAGAAAGTGGTGTTGATGTTTCACATGAAACTGTACGAATGTATTGAATTCCAATGACTACACATCACGAGTTGCCAGGAAAAAACTCTACTATCGGCGGCGAATATTTTGAAGCGGCTATCGTTCGCTCAGGCCCATGCAAATAGTTCGAATGATTTTTGGAGTAACGTCATATTCTGTGACGAAAGCAAGATGATGCTATTCTACAACGATGGGCCATCCAGAGTCTGGAGAAAGCCACTTACAGCGTTGGAAAACCGCAATATTATTCCAACCGTTAAATTCGGAAAACTGTCAGTGATGGTGTGGGGGTGTATTTCGAGCAAGGGTGTAGGAGATTTGACCTTCATTGAGAATACCATGGATGCAAGACAATATCTGAGCATTTTACAGACACATCTCGTCAGTAGTGCACAGAAATTTGGATTCTATGAGGGCAATAAGCCAATTTTTAAATTTTACCAGGACAATGACCCGAAGCATAAAGCTCATATGGTAAGAGTTTGGCTGTTGTACAACTGTGGAAAGGTGTTAGACACTCCACCACAAAGTCCAGATATGAATCCAATAGAAAATGTGTGGTCATATTTGAAAAAAAAAGTCGCAAAGCGGAGTCCAAAATCAAAAACTGATTTAAAAGCTGCTGTACTGGAAGAATGGCAGAAGATTCCAGAAACATACATACAAAACCTTATTGTTTCAATGAAACGGCGATTGCAGGCAGTATGTGACGCTAATGGCAGCCACACAAAATATTAAAAAAAAATATTCCTGTTTTTTTAACATTGTTATTTAGTAATAAAGTTTCGTGTAAAAACACTTACAGCTGATTCAGTGATTCAGCAGAGCACATTAAGGCATTTATTGATTCAATTGATGAATCAATACATTTAATAAAATTGAAAACGGTCTTATCGGAAGACGTTGACGTTTTTGCACATATGATTATTTGCAAGTTTAATAGAGAAACTTTGCAATCATATGAAAATCATGTGAAAAGAACAAAAGAAGTTCAAATTGCTCATTGAAGGTCGAGGAGAAAAAACTGAAAGTCAATGAGGACTTTTCGCAAAATGGCCCAGTCTGCAACTTTGAGATGAATTCGTACCATCTAATGATTGTATTAATTTTAGTCGTAATAATTATTGTATACCTGATAAAAAAAATAACTGTGACAAAAAAATTGCAGGCCATCATTTTTGTCGGCCCTCCGCAGAATGTTCACACATGAACACGTGACACCGAGTCTAAATTTGACCCTAGATAGCGCACTTGTGGTCGCTTAAGATTATAAGAGCGACCTACGCTAAGATATGTATGTCATATTAGAAATATAAGTAGCAAGGGTAAAAAATACCCTAATTAAACAGAATAGTTTATGACCGCTGTTGCCGCATGCATTGACAGCAGGCCTTAATTAGGACACTCTGTTAGTATATAAGAAGAATAAAATCAGTATCTGACAAGTACTCAAATTGGACATATCCGTTCATTTGGTCCTTCGAGCAGTGCCGCCATTTCGGCACGCTTGTTTATAAAGGCCTTCGAGCAGTGCCGGAAACCGGCACGCCGAACCACTAAATTTCGAGCAGTGCCGGCATATCGACACGCCGAGCCACAAAATATATCGAGCGGTGCAGCCAAGAGCAGCACGCCGATCAAAAATATCAAGCGGTGCAGCCAAGAGCAGCACGCCAAAATATAAAAAATCGACCGGTGCAGCCAAGAGCAGCACGCCAATTCATAAAATTTCGAGCGGTACTGCCAAGAGCACCATGCCGAACTAAAAAATTTCGAGTGACGAAGCCAAGAGCAGCGCGCCGATCCAAAAAATTTAGCAGAAGAGAGGGCGAAACCAGTTCGCCAAGATAGGACAATGCCTAAATCAGAGGCAATGGAGAAGAGGGCCAATGAGTTCGACAGGCAGGTAGATGTATTGAACAAATATTTAGAGAAACGCAGGTGGACATTAGGGAAAACAACAGTAAAATATTTGGATTGAAAAGATTATAAAGATTTGGAGAGAATTTAGATGATAGGAGAGGAGGTTAAAGAAGTTGCAGAAACAGAAATCCTCGAGAAAAATGTTTTTAAAACAACAAAAGAATTAGATGGAAGGGCTACAGTAACCATTCCGTTTAAGGATGAAAAAGAGTTAGGAGAATCAAGACCACAAGAGATGGCACGGTTTCTACGCTCAGAAAATAAATGCAGATGAAATACACAGCTTAAGGAAAGTTATAGAAATTTCTTAGGAGAGTATGTAGACCTTGGAAATAACGTCGAGTCTAACAAAAATGAAACTTATTTCGTAGGTGCGTCTAGGAAGCTAGATCAAGATTTCCTAAACGGCGAAAAAAACTTTACATTATTAAAAGAAATAAGAATCCCAAGATGGTTACAGACTATCATAAAGCTTAAAATACAGCTGCATGGATTCACGTATGCATCAGAGATAGCATGCACAAGAGTATATGATAGAGGAAAGGACAATAAAGTCAGGATAGTAAAGATAAAATTACAGGATGGAAGTTCCACAAGAACAGTTACCAAAGTGTGCTCGCTTATTAGCATACAGGCACACGACAAAAAAAGAACATGTAGAAAATACTGAGGAAAATAAAGAAATAGCTATTGAAGAAAATGAAAAATCCTGTGGGATAACATTATCCCGCCGGCAAGACCAAGTCAAGTCAAGTCAGTAAAATATCATCTGAAAAGAGTGATAGGCAACTTAGAGAGATGTCAACTGATTAATAGAATGAAGACAGAGTTGTGGTCAAAAGATTATTTGTATGCCCTACAACAAAGAAGTAAGTGGAATAAAGAAACATTGAGACTACAGTGGGAACGTTTGAAATATGAATTCACAATTAAAGTCAATTGTGAGGGCTCTGAAAACATAAACAAAAGACAAGTATTATCCACGCGTGCAAAGATTTTAATCCATTAGGTTGGCTAGCCCCTGTTACAGTTGTAGGAAAATTATTCATGCAATAATGCATAATGTTACTCAAGCAAGAATAGACAAATCAAATTATCACAGAAACAAGTGCTAACGTCAGAAAAAAGAAATTGAAATAAAGAGTAAAATACCAGGACTAAACCCATTTTTAGTCGGAAGTAGACATCAAAATTACAATACAGATATTAATGAGAGTTACACACTGCAAAAGGCAAGGGGAATATTAATACAGAATAAACTCATCACAAATGTCAAAATAAGATTGCTCAGTAGGCAAACTTGTCCGCTATTTAAATTTATACCATTACCAGAACAGAGAGATGGACAAATTATAATGATACAGTTAGGTTCAGACTATTAAGTATATAACTTGGAGATGAATTCGTACCATCTAATGATTGTATTAATTTTAGTCGTAATAATTATTGTACACCTGATAAGAAAAAAAACTGTGACAAAAAACTGCAGGCCATAGCCTTTGTCGGCCCTCCGCAGAATGTTCACACATGAACACGTGACACCGAGTCTAAATTTGACCCTCGGTAAAATTATATCTCACACCATCGTGTACGACTGCAGCCAGCAGCATAATAATAGATAGCGCACTTGTAGTCGCTTAAGATTGTAAGAGCGACCTACGCTAAGATATTTCATATTAGAAATATAAGTAGCAAGGGTAAAAAATACCCTAATTAAACAGAATAGTTTATGACCGCTGTTGCCGCATGCATTGACAGCAGGCCTAAATTAAGACACTCTGTTAGTATATAAGACCTAGGATTCGTAAGAATCAGTATCTTACAAGTACTCAAATTGGACATATCCGTTCAAATTTCTTGTCCATGTCAATCTGATTAAAACCTTTTGCTAAATCTATTGTTGTAAAGTAGGATCATCTTCCTAATTTTCCCAAAATCTCGTCCATGTTTGGAATGGGAAATTTATCATTGATTGTAATGTCGTTCAATCCTCTGTAATCGACCACTAATCTAAATAATGCCTTTACTGAGGCGTCTGCCTTTTTTGGTACTATTCATAGGGGATTACAATAAGGCGACTGGCTGTGCCGAATAATACCTTGGGTTAACATACATATCTTTAATTTGCTTTTCGACTTCTTGTTCGAAAGCAAAAGGGTAACCGTATGGTTTCTTGTAAATTGGATTTTCATGATGTGTATTAATTTCGTGCTTAACAATGCTCGTGAAGGTCAAATTGTCACCTTTTCGATATTGGATGTCACTGAAATGTTTTAATAATTTGAATAGTTTTGTTTTTTCTTCATCGTTTAGATGATCAACTCGGTAATCTTGCCCCGATGTTATTTCATTACTTTTTGCTTGTGAATAACTTTCTGGTTTTAAATATGCTTCGAAGATTTTTTCTGAATTTAGATCCCAAACTAATTTCTTATAATTGAACGATCTCTCGCTAATTATTATTATGTCATGAGCGTAGTCAATTATGGCGTCGTTTGCCTTTAATAAATTTCTGCCTAAAATTATATCATAATGATGTGAAAAGCCATGTATGTAAAATATATGGTCTTGCCTAAAGAGTTTATTAGGTGCAGTGGATACATAATGGTTTAGTTTTGATATCCATGTCATGGTTCTAATCGAAGTAGGTCTTGTATAAACTGGTATATCAAGGAAATTTTCCCTCATCATATTTATTGACGACCCAATGTCAATGAGACATCTGTAGCGTCTGTTATTAATTTTAATTTCTGTGTACTGGATCTTCCCGAGGCTCCAATTGAAAAATGTTCGTCTTTTATTTCATTATTTTGAAACACCTCATATTGGTTGTTCTGACAACCATACTCTTCTTGTACATAGTTACCCTGATAGTTTTCGGATTGTTGATAATTTTCATCAACCTGCATTGTTTGGGAACCACTAGTATTTTCTGGCATACACTTGTACGATTGATTTGGTATATATCTACCTTGAGAAATATTTTGATTTATTGGGTTATTTAGTTGTGCTTCTTGTAAATTCTGTTTGAATTCTTGAGCTAGTTGCTTATTTTAGTTAAAATGAGTTTGGTTGTTCGGACGGTGATGTGAAAAATTTTGGCTTTGATTGTTGGTTATGTAATTTGGGGTAAATTGAGGTTTAGTATTTCCTGTATAATTTATAGCATTGTTATCCTCATAGTAGCCCTCCATTTGCGCTACCTGTTTTAATTTTGAAATAGTGGGCATGTCGTATCTTGCGAGTGACATAAAAAGTCTATCTGGTAATTTTTTATTTATTAAGTTTTTTTACAGTGTTATTCATAACGTTTGTATATAATCTGGAATTATCTAAATTCCCGTCTAATTCTAACTTGTCAGTTATAATTATTATCTTAGCCTCTATCTCACTACAAAATTTACGTAAATAACCTTGATAGTTGGTTTTATATAGTCTTCGCAGCAGGTAATCCATCCTTCTGATAAATGGACCCAGGGTTATAGCAAAGACAATATAAACACTAAGATGAGTAACGCCACACAACAAAATGCTACTATGCAGCTTGATTTTTTGAAATTTGAGAAGGGAACCGAAATCAGTATCATTGCGCTCGCACAGTCGAAAGAGCCAAAAGCTAAAAATATAATGTTTACTCAGCTTCGGCTCTATGGGGGCCGTGCAACAATTATGTTTTTATGTGTGTGAATATCCATACATAACAGCATATTTGAATGTGTTGCTATTCACAGCTATTCACACAAATTTATTTCTGTGCCAGCTAAGGCCAGAGCTGTGAATAACAACACATATACATATACATATTTTGATGTAGATATGCATGCATAATTCACACATACAAACATAGGTGCTTGCACGACATTGGCTGAACAAGAACTTCTCTCGAGCACACACTGTCAAAAAACAAAAGTGAAATCAATCTATGGGTGCTAGAATTATTTTATTCTTAAATTTTGCTGCAAAATTTATTGTTAGTATCTAGGGTAATGTATCATTTAAATAAAGCATGCATTTCATGGATAAAGCAGAAGTACTTTGCGTCAATCGTAAGATTAAAACTTTTTGCTCAATGTACTTCGAAAACGAGACGACGCAAAGCACCATCGACCAGCTTTGCTGAAGGCAGGCTGGCGACTAACTTTTTTGCTCGTGTCAGCGCATCAGCAAGTCGCGACTTCGGCATTCGTTCGTCTGAACTAACAGCCGTCGGCAGGCATGTCGTGCGAAAACTCAAACGCCAGATGAAAGGCCAGGCATGAAATTTTTCTTCGCATGCAAATGTATGGGCGTTACTCATCTTAGTGTTTATATTGTCTTTGGTTATAGGGTCTCTCTCAAAGGCTGGCACGTTCCGTATTTGTTGAAGCAATTAATTTACATTTTAGTCGTTTAATTTATTCATTGCTGCAAGTGCAGAAACATGAGAGCCTTATGGTTGCTCCATTTTTTTAATAATTTTAGGTATTTAGTTTATGTGTCACGAAATTCACTTTGTATGGCAACGACCGAATTGGATTTATACGTTGCTTGAATTGTCTTGACACGTCAAGTTCTTTTGAGGATAGCGAATTTTTGAGTTGAAATATATTCGATTTAGTTGTAATACTGTGCACAATTACACTTGTTGATCAGAAAAGACACCACTCACTCACGAAATTTAATTTATTTCGTTTCACAAAATATTACGCTATCCTACCGGCTGCGCCAATAACGTAGTTTTAAGTTCAAAATAAAAAGACTTTATTTCACGAGAGTGAAAATGTATCAGTTTATTATGTTGAGTCTGGATTAAGACTGGAGAACACAAATTGGCTTACGCTATTTTTAAAGCTAAATAATAATTGGAGTACGTGACTTTTTGCAAAGGGACAGCAGCTGCAGCTTGTTTATGGTAGCGCCTTTCTGTTGGTCAGTTTTTGTTTATAAATTACTAGCGGGTATAACCCGGCCTTGCCCGTGGCACGTATGTTATAAAATCAAAAAAAAATTGAAAATGATTTTAAAACTGATCGGACGGGAACCAAACAACTTTTATGCAAATCGGAAAACTCTTAAAATTCACCAAAAAAATCTTAAAAATGCATTTTCCACCGAAGGAGTTTAGATTTTGCGAAAAATGTGAAACACGTCTCTAATGATTTTTCTTATAGTTTTTTGGAAATAAATTTGAACACAAAACGTCATCCACCAAATCTTCGACCCCCATTTGCACCAAGGAGGGATGGATTTTTCAAAAAGTGTGAAACACCCTTCAAATGAATTTGAATTTAGATCTTTAAATATCAATTTGGGGCCGATCGGATGGTAAACAAAAAACTTTCATACAACCTTTTTCGCCAATTTACCACTGTTGCGGGTGGAATTTTCCAAATCGCTGAAATCATTAAGTTCTTATTGAAAGCTTTGAAAATAAGTTTGAAGCAAATCGGACACAACTTAAAACTTCGCACAAAAATCTTTAAATCGCATTCCCCACGAAGAAGTTTAAATTCTGCGAAAAGTGTGAAACACGTCTCAAATGATTTTTCTAATAGATCTCTGGAAATGAATTTGAGTGCGAAACGTCACCCACCAAATCTTTGACCTCCATTTCCACCAAGGAGGAATGGGTTTTCCGAAAAGTGCGAAACACCCCTCAAATGAATTTGAACAAAGATTTTTAAAAATAAGTTTGGGGCCGATCGGATGGTAAACAAAAAAGTCACATACAAACGTTTTTCGCGATTTTTCCACACTTGCGAGTGGAGTTTCCCGAAATCCCGTCTTAACGTGCACCTACATCACATAAGGTAACTACAGTGAAAATTTCAGCTTCCTATCTCTTACGGTTTGGGCTGTGCGTTGATCACCCATCAGTCAGTCAGTCAGTCAGGACAAACAGTTTTATATATAGAGATTGTTGACAATGTGTGAGCTTGGCTGCAGAAGGCATTCTGCTCTTGTTCTTCTGCCTCCAGGCAGGGATTCGTGACCACGTCACGGTCGCCATGTGGAGTGATGTTCTCTTGTTAATTTCAATTGCAGGTAAAGTATTTATTCATTAACGACTTTGTGTAGTGAAGGTTCTTTTATTAATGATTCGTTACAAATTGTCTTAGCATTAACTTAGCTAAGGCCGCGTAGCTGCGCTGCCGGTAACGCCATCAGCGGGGCGGCTGTATTATATATATCTTATATATATTGCTGTTAACAGCGCGAATCATCGTGGGATCGCTGACTTTGCATTTATGATACATGGAGCATAGGTGGGTGAGCAATTTTCACTCGCACTTGAACTTGGTTATTTATATTATTACTCCAACAAAGTGTTACAGTGAACATTCGATATGTGCGCATACCACAGTTGTTCGAAGTTAGACAAGAGGCAAGAAGGTGGACAGCTTGAAAGAAAATGTAATAGAAGAAGAGCAGATGAGTAACGATCGTTATGTAGAGGAAACAGGTTAGCAAGTACAGCAAGTTCTAGTCGGGGGCTCCCTATTAGCAGATACCCTGAACCCTCTTATTCCAACACCAAATGCAGATCGCCCTACGCGCTTGTTTGCTTAAGTAGTAATAAAGATATATTAAAAAAAAAGTTAACATGGCAGGGTTCGAACTCGTAACTAACCGCACTACTAACCGCCGTCTCTACTCAACAGCAATCATTGAGTCTTAGTTAGAAAAAAAACGAACTAAAATAGCAGTATAGAAAACAATACAATCGCAATAGCAATGCTGTTAATAGACTTTAAAGAAGACGCGCATGAATCTGTGTGTGTATACAGAAATTCTTGCAATTATCGCTTGCTACCCCAAACTCGGGGCCTGCAAAAACATATTTATTTTACTTCTGTGTTTCTTAACCGATATTGATGAAATTTTCTACACCTTATAGTACAATAACAACAATTGCATTAATATTGTGGCTTATATTGGTGGGAAGCATAAATTTGATTATTTACTTGATTTATAGCTTTGAGGTAGTAGCGGGGAGATAGTGATAGGTTTAAAATGAAAGATACTTGATATATATACTATTCTAGAAGCTACATGTCAAGTTTGGTGACTCTAGCTCTTATTATTTGCCAATATTGGTCAAAAACAGGATTTCGATATCGATTTATGTCGATTTCAAGTTATCGAAAATCGGAAACAAACTCGATCTGCGCATGGACCAGGAGGACCTACAGCTAAAATTTTAAGTCTCTAGCTCTTATAGGTTCTGCGATCCTTGCGCTCATACATACGGACGGACGGACAGAAAGTCTAAATTTATTTAACGTGGCGTTTACCCCGTGGGGGTGTACTACCACGGTATTCGTTTATGCCACTTATGTGTCATAAAATACAGCGGGCCGAAACAAAGCGTCGGACTAGCGGACCTTGGTGAGGGGCGAGGGCTATCTAAACCTCTTCTGGTCTATGGGTACAGCACCCGGTTGACACGCAATTCCACGCCGAGTGAAAACCTTCCCCGCATTTGGGTATCAAACACACAGCCACCACGATGCTCCCACAAAGGGGGCCAACCTCACTGGGCTAGCCTCGGCCACTAGCCCATCACATGGTACCAAATTACAGCTTTGGTCAGCTGTTCGATTGCCAATTGCTTGGCAACCAAATTCAAAGGTGGAGCTCCAGCAAGCACCTGCAGTGCCACGGTGGACACTGTACGGCATACCGGGAGGCACCCTAAGAGCATGACTCTTTGGCAGGAGATGAGGCGCCTCCTGGCCCCCGACTCTCCCCTGACCGCGGAATACCATACCGAGGCACAAAACAGTGCACAAGGCACCATGAGTCTGGCATAGACAGTGCGTCTGGCTCGTGGACTGAGGCCCCAGTCAACCCGCAGCACGCGACCCAATGCTCCGACGACTCCAGTCAGTTTATCCCGCAATCCTGCGATATGTGGCTGAAAACTCAACCGTTCACCGACTGTGAGGCCAAGGTACCGGTACTTATGGTAGGCTTGCTCCTGCAAACCGTACCATGGGTGGCCCGGACACGGCAAAACGCTCCTTCAGCATCATCATTGCCGCCTTGCTGGTTGAGATCGATACTCCGACCTCGGCTCCCCAAGCTCCGACGACGGACATCAGCTCGGCTGCTCGACGCTCCAATTCGGCTCTCGAGCTTCCGTCGACAAGAACCAGCAGATCATCATTTTTGCTGCTGTTAGCATTATTTGAATTCGGCTGCAGAAGGCATGCTTATTGTCATGATTATTGAATTTGTAAACACACAGTGGGTTATACCATGCAGCTTATGAATAACAGTGGTTCAAAATTCTGTTTTTGTGAATATGTCACTAGATATATGTATATAAAATGAAATATGATTCTTTATTATTGTATATGTATTAATAATATTTTTTTTTACTTAATTTTTAATTACAACGATTATTATTAAAAGTGTGTTAAATAATCCTTAATCGACATTAGTTGACTTTACTTTATTGATTACATTTGCTGTGGAGTCCACTGCCTTTGTATCTATTAAACCCCTTTCGGATATATTTTGCGTATTTCTAGGAATCTTATGCCATTTATATATGGCTTATTTTCAATTATAAAATCTGTCTTACTTATTTTATTATCCTCATACATAAAAAATTTTGTATTACATATTTCTACCTATTGTTTCGCTTAGCTTTACAGGCTATGCATCTAATTGGGCATAAATGGTTCCGCTCAATTTACAATTTTGTTTTAAATTTAATTATATTATAATTAGGGATAATTTTAACAGGTAGGTTGGTGGAGATGTTGTCTTTATGGACCCTCGCTAAGCATTAGCTGGGCGTCGCCGGAAGTGGCATGCTGATGCTCCTTCGTTGTCACAAGCGGCTGTATGCCTCTCGCACTTGCCTCAATGGCACAGCTTGTTACGCTGGCGGTACCGGTGCTGGTCTTCGCACAAGTTGTTGTTTGCAAGCTTTACTGGCTAGAGGGGCCGGTGCTGGTCTTCTTTAGTTGGTATACTTGTAATATATGCTTAAGAGTGATACCTCGCAGTCTGCTGGGCATGTTTGTTTCATACTTGGGATCTGAGACGGTGGTGGTGGTGTTATTAGTCGTTTCTTGTTTATGTTACTGATGGAGTGGTGAGATGGGTCAATGGAGTTCTTTATTATCAGGATTGATTTTAAAAAATCTAATTCTGCCTGTAACTTTTGGGCTGTTGCCCAAAATGGTGGTGGTGATTTTGTGAATAATAGCCACTTCATGTGGGCTACTCTTTTATTTATTTTTGATTTCTGTCCACCCCTGTGTTGTCCCATTGACACACTCTACTCACTGTGTGATTTGTAAGTTTCCGGTTCACGATCCTCGTCATCTGCCTCCAGGCAGGGATATATTTATCCTTTGTACTTGTTTTTCTGCCTCCAGGCAGGGATTCGTGACCACGTCACGGTCGCCATGTGGAGTGATGTTCTCTTGTTAATTTCAATTGCAGTTAAAGTATTTATTCATTAACGACTTTGTGTAGTGAAGGTTCTTTTATTAATGATTCGTTACAAATTGTCTTAGCATTAACTTAGCTAAGGCCGCGTAGCTGCGCTGCCGGTAACGCCATCAGCGGGGCGGCTGTATTATATATATCTTATATATATTGCTGTTAACAGCGCGAATCATCGTGGGATCGCTGACTTTGCATTTATGATACATGGAGCATAGGTGGGTGAGCAATTTTCACTCGCACTTGAACTTGGTTATTTATATTATTACTCCAACAAAGTGTTACAGTGAACATTCGATATGTGCGCATACCACAGTTGTTCGAAGTTAGACAAGAGGCAAGAAGGTGGACAGCTTGAAAGAAAATGTAATAGAAGAAGAGCAGATGAGTAACGATCGTTATGTAGAGGAAACAGGTTAGCAAGTACAGCAAGTTCTAGTCGGGGGCTCCCTATTAGCAGATACCCTGAACCCTCTTATTCCAACACCAAATGCAGATCGCCCTACGCGCTTGTTTGCTTAAGTAGTAATAAAGATATATTAAAAAAAAAGTTAACATGGCAGGGTTCGAACTCGTAACTAACCGCACTACTAACCGCCGTCTCTACTCAACAGCAATCATTGAGTCTTAGTTAGAAAAAAAACGAACTAAAATAGCAGTATAGAAAACAATACAATCGCAATAGCAATGCTGTTAATAGACTTTAAAGAAGACGCGCATGAATCTGTGTGTGTATACAGAAATTCTTGCAATTATCGCTTGCTACCCCAAACTCGGGGCCTGCAAAAACATATTTATTTTACTTCTGTGTTTCTTAACCGATATTGATGAAATTTTCTACACCTTATAGTACAATAGAATATTCGTGTATTTTCAAAAAATCAATTGCATTAATATTGTGGCTTATATTGGTGGGAAGCATAAATTTGATTATTTACTTGATTTATAGCTTTGAGGTAGTAGCGGGGAGATAGTGATAGGTTTAAAATGAAAGATACTTGATATATATACTATTCTAGAAGCTACATGTCAAGTTTGGTGACTCTAGCTCTTATTATTTGCCAATATTGGTCAAAAACAGGATTTCGATATCGATTTATGTCGATTTAAAGTTATCGAAAATCGGAAACAAACTCGATCTGCGCATGGACCAGGAGGACCTACAGCTAAAATTTTAAGTCTCTAGCTCTTATAGGTTCTGCGATCCTTGCGCTCATACATACGGACGGACGGACAGAAAGTCTAAATTTATTTAACGTGGCGTTTACCCCGTGGGGGTGTACTACCACGGTATTCGTTTATGCCACTTATGTGTCATAAAATACAGCGGGCCGAAACAAAGCGTCGGACTAGCGGACCTTGGTGAGGGGCGAGGGCTATCTAAACCTCTTCTGGTCTATGGGTACAGCACCCGGTTGACACGCAATTCCACGCCGAGTGAAAACCTTCCCCGCATTTGGGTATCAAACACACAGCCACCACGATGCTCCCACAAAGGGGGCCAACCTCACTGGGCTAGCCTCGGCCACTAGCCCATCACATGGTACCAAATTACAGCTTTGGTCAGCTGTTCGATTGCCAATTGCTTGGCAACCAAATTCAAAGGTGGAGCTCCAGCAAGCACCTGCAGTGCCACGGTGGACACTGTACGGCATACCGGGAGGCACCCTAAGAGCATGACTCTTTGGCAGGAGATGAGGCGCCTCCTGGCCCCCGACTCTCCCCTGACCGCGGAATACCATACCGAGGCACAAAACAGTGCACAAGGCACCATGAGTCCGGCATAGACAGTGCGTCTGGCTCGGGGACTGAGGCCCCAGTCAACCCGCAGCACGCGACCCAATGCTCCGACGACTCCAGTCAGTTTATCCCGCAATCCTGCGATATGTGGCTGAAAACTCAACCGTTCACCGACTGTGATGCCAAGGTACCGGTACTTATGGTAGACTTGCTCCTGCAAACCGTACCATGGGTGGCCCGGAAAAGGCAAAACGCTCCTTCAGCATCATCATTGCCGCCTTGCTGGTTGAGATCGATACTCCGACCTCGGCTCCCCAAGCTCCGACGACGGACATCAGCTCGGCTGCTCGACGCTCCAATTCGGCTCTCGAGCTTCCGTCGACAAGAACCAGCAGATCATCGGCATATGCACTAAATGTGCACAAGGGCTCCAGGCGTTGAAGCAGGACATCCATCATGGTGTTCCAGATGAATGGCCCACTGATGGATCCCTGGGGACACCCTCGTGTGACCTCCACCTCGACTTCGCCATATCTGCTGGTCATCCTGGCTTTCCTGCGACAGAAAAAGCTTCTCAACAAACTAGCTTCCTTGCATCCCCCATCGATCATGCGGCGCATCGCGGTGCTCCACTCGATGCTGTCAAAGGCGCCTTTAAAGTCCACAAAAAGACCAAGTACGTATACCGCCTGGCTGGCGGCAACGCTGGTCATCACATGCTTTCAGGCGTCCTCCACACAGCGTCCATTCCATTTCCATTCAAGAGCACCTCCTTCATTCGATCCACCATGATCCCCTCAAGAACTTTGCCAAACACTGGCAACAGGCAGATGCCCCGATAGGAAGCTGGATCGTTCCTATCCTTGTCGGGGCTCTTGAGGAGTGCAACCACACGCGGGCACTTCCACTCAAGGGGAAAGTATCCCTCTGCCAGGTAGCGGGAAAACAACGCTGTCAGGTGCTTGGGGATGGCACGCCATACCGCCTTGCCATGTTACGACCAGCCCGTGATCCGAACGAAGGCATCTCAAATCGGTGGATCGCTTTCGTCTCCGGCATATTCGGTAGACGTGCGCCCACGGATCATCTCTGTGGTCTCCAACGAAGCGTCGCCAGTTTTCCTCCTTCGTCTTCAGGGTTAGCGTCTTGAACTCGCGGACGGCTGTCCGCAGATGAGCTGCAAGATACTGCGCAGATTTGTGGCCTCGGTACTCAGTTCGGCAGACCACCATTTAACTTTTCCTTGGGCTCTCGACGATCTGTGGCCTAACACTCTGTCGCACACAGACTGTACGGCAAGGCGTAGGGCAGACACCGCGCAATCCTACGGCAGCATCCTAAAATCCTCCTGGAAAAGGTGCTCCTCGATTTCCTCTAACAGCTCTGAGTCGAACAATCGCCAGTCAGCATTAACTAGCTTCCAGGACGGCACAGGAGCATAGCTCTCAACTGCATTTCCTTGGGATGGCGTGATCACAACACTGTTCAGTTTGTGGTCGCTCAAATCCCACTCGTCCACACTCCAGTCACACGCGGCCCACGTAGATGCTGCTTCGTTGACAATTGTTACGTCGATATAGCTCTATCTTCTGCGATTATCGAACGTGTACACCTCGCTGACTTGATTTAACACGTTGGCACGACTTTCGAGTATCCACTCATCAAGCTGTTCGCCTCGTCTGTAGTTCAGCTGGCCACGAAAGAATTCGTGACGTTTGCTGAACCAAAAGGGAGACACAACGTTAGCGTCCAGGCTAAAAATGACCGAAGTACTGCTAGCCAGTAGCAGTACGGCATCCATGTAGCTCAATATCCTCGTCAAGTCAGCATGAGCATGGCAGTATATGGAGGTCAAGTAAACTGTGCCATGTTTACCCGTCACCCTCACACATACTCCAGCCTCGGTGATCAGCGACTCCACAGGTAGGCCTATGGCATCTGGGTCATCGATGATGACAACAGCGCTCATTTTACTTTCCACGACAGTGTGGCGTCCGAATACGCGCATCCCGACTGGAAAGCCCGTAATTCTTCCCTCCACATCGGTGTATGGCTCCTGTAGCAGCGCAAAGGTGTGGCCGTGGTCACGCATACATACACCGATATCGATGCACGCAACGCGGCCGAGGCTACAGTTGGCTTGAATGAAGCTAAACATTAATGTTTAGCTTGCACCCTTGCCAACACTGCGCCATAGATCGGGCAAGACCCCGAAAGCATATAATGCCCCGAGGGTAGCCCTTGAACGACAGTTCCGGCAGTCCACCGGATTTGCGCACTTGGCTGCGTTGTGGCCCATCTGTCCAAACTGTCGGCATACGTCCTGCTTGAGGCGGCACTCGGACACCTTGTGGTCGAAGCCGACACACCTATGGCAAGCATAGGTGCGGACGAGGGACCGGCATCGGTACGAAAACCACTTAATATAGACCCGCCCGGTCTTTTCAAAAGTCGCCAGGACCCTCTCGTCAACTTCCAGCGTCAGATTTACACCGGCGCCATCAGTGGCGGACCACGGCTTCGACTCAAGGTGGATCGCCTTGTTAAACGCAGCTGCTGTCATCTCCTCCTTGAAATTGTTCACGTAGTCATCCATAAACACCTCGGGCAAGATGGATGTGTCCACGTCGAACACCGTAATTTTCGGCTTTAGCCCTTTGTTCGGTTGGATGCTGAGTCCAAACTCCGCAAATTTGCTGCTTGCCACCACCTTTGTGAGCTCGCCCTTCGACGGTGTGCGGATTACAGCACCGCCTCGCCTGAGCTCTCGCACCTCGTGCACCCGCACTCCAAGGGTGGGTGCGACCTCCTCCATAATCCGCTTGTCTACGGCTTTACCGGACTCGCTCGGGTCCCGACTCGTGACCACCGCGGACCACGTCTCAACTGGCTTGTTGATCCGTGGGGCGGCGATCGGCACTCCTGGGACGGGGACAGCGGTACGGGCAGCATGGTGGGCAGCATGGTGGGCAACAGTTGGGGTGGGGGCGGCGTGCTGCTCTCCGGACATTCTGCTTGAAAGGCTCTCAAGCAGAGCGTTCCGCACTGCCAGCGACATAGACAGCTCCTCCAGTCGCTGCATGGCTGTCGACACCTCGCGTGCAGCCTGCGGTTCAACCCCCCACCAAGGCAAGGCGGATCATGTTGGTAGCCGCCGAGAGCTCCGCGATGATCGCCGGGGTCCCTTCGGCCACAATCCTCCATGCTGGGGTTCGCGCGGGCTGGGGGGCGGCAGGGGCAGCGGCTCCGCGGGCTTCTTGCTCAACGGCAGCTGCAGCGGCTCTTTTTGGAGTTGCTCTTGTGGCGAGCCTCGCGAACTCCTCTGCGCTTTCAAGCGCCTGCCTCTTCGCGTCGACGGGCACGCAGGTGGGACATAGCGTGGCGCGGCCGTTCCCCTTTTTGCCTTCTTCTTACCACCGGCGGCGACGCTGGCAACCGACTCGGCACTCGACTCCGGCCGGTCACGCTACTGGCGTCCATTTTATTGGCGTCCATTTTGATGGCGCCCTCCGTCGGCTTACGCTACTTTCCGGTTCCGAACCGCTTAGCAGATTCGCAAATCACACTGCTTTAAACAACTTTCCCACTGCTTCGTACCGCTTTGCACTGCTTTGCACTGTGCCCACACCGATTAGTAAGTAGTTAACTTTTTTTCTCTGCTTTCCGCACAAGCAGTTTTATTGCACTTTACTGCAGTTTTACAGCAGTTTTTACCGCAAGTTTTACCGCTTTTGTTTTATTGCCTTGTTTTTCTCTTAAATGAACACCTGCACCTTGGCTTATGTTCGCACACAGAAAAAACTCCGCAACACGTCTGCTCGCGACGAACCTCTGGAACAAACTGGACGGACAGACGGACATGGCTAGGTCGACTCTTCTATTGATGCTGATCAAGAATATATATACTTTATAGGGTCGGAGATGCTTTCTTCTGCCTGTTACATACATTTGCACAAATACATAATACCCTCTTTACCCATTTTCAATAGGTTCAGGATATAAAAACGAGCCCAGAATGATAATAAAACCTACGTCGGCTCCAAACGCCAAAAGCAAAATGTGTATATGGAAAACGATTATGTCATGATTAATAATATTGATTCAACTATCGGAGTTTCGAGCAAACTTATCCCAAAGTTTAAAGGTCCCTATCAGATAACAAAAGTATTAGACAAGGGCAGATACTGCATAAGAGATGTTAAAATTTTTCGAGAGTCACAGAAGCCATATGAGGGAACCTGGGTAGTTCAGAACACAAATCCATGGTTCAAAGGAAAAGTACAGCCATTAACCAATGTTGATCAATTAAATGATAAGGATACAAATGAAAAAAGTTTAAAGACTAAGGTTAAGTCGAAAAATAGTTCAATCGAGATTACACAAAATCCAAATGTAATAACAAAAAGTATGTCTCAATATAAAGAAATCAATGTAAAGAATGAGGAACAAAAATACCACATGTGTAAAAGTAACGGAAATAAAAGATTAATAATAAAAAGAAGTAGTTTGGCTAGAATCAAGTGATACTATAAGTCAGGACGGCCGATCTATAGTAATACACAGGGCTATAGTATTAGGAATGTGCAATAGTAGTAATTTAGACTAGCATAATAATAGTATTTAACATATGATATATTTTACATTAATGTTACGTAACACTGATATCGATGACATATCGATAGAGAGCTGTTATCAGAGAAAAGGACTGAATAAATTCAATTGTAGATAGTGCGTAAATAAAGCTGGCTCACATTATCAACAAAATATTAAAAAGTTAATTTTTTGCAAATAGGTAACATTAACATTTGTATAATATATCGCGTCATTCGAGACGCAGACAAGACCCAATTTATATGACAAGAAAACAATGGAGAGACACTGTTAGGTGAGCTCGCAAACAAAAAAAGATATTCTGACGACTCTTAGAACAATAGTTACGATTCAAAGGTAACTGGTAAGCATTATTGGGCAGGTGAAGTGTTTGCATTCATTCAGGACAGGAGCCTGAAACTCAGAAGAATTGGTACTCAGGTTAGGCTTCATTTGTAGAAGCATGTGGATTCCATATCAAGTAAAACACATTTTTTCGTGAAGTTTTTGATAGTAAGTGTAGTGAAAAAACAAATTCAGATATTTAACGTCTAACCTGTATACTCCCATCTATCAATAAAAAATGAAATTATTGCAAAACATATATTATATAATACTATATATATCTTATATATATAGTGACACATGTACCACACCCACAACATATACTACACTTGCACGCACACTCATATAACATATAACATAAGCCTTAGTAACTAAACACACAACTTAAATATTGTAATACGATACACACCAATTGGAATTTGTAACAATAAACCTTAGAGACCCAAATTTATAAGTTCTTGGTAGCAATAACAATTCTGGCGTGGGACCGATCATAAAATCACTAGACATAAACATCCGTTACAATCGTTATTCCCACCAAATGCCCAAACTGCCAACGCAGCGTAAATTCAGGCTCTTAGAATATTCTAGAAAACTCACAAAGAAAGTAAATAATAAAGAGCATTGCTCGAATGCGGTTGGTTTGAAAAATTGAAAAATCTCTCCTTGAAGATTTGACCTACAAGGATTGTCTTGTATATATGGACGACATAATTGTATACTACACTTCATTGGAGGAACATATATTGTCATTGAGGAGGGTATTCGCAAAACTAAGGGAGGCCACCCTAAACCTACAAATAGATAAATTTGAATTCATGAAAAGACAAACTGAATTCTTAGGCCATAAATCACAACGGAAGGTATAAAACCTAACCCAGCCAAAATTTAGGCGATACAAAAATTACCAATACCTAAAACAGCGAATGGAATTAAATCATTTTTAGGACATTGCGGTTTCTACCGAAAGTTCATCCCAAATTTTGCAAAAATAGCAAAGCCAATGACAGCAAAATTGAAGAAACGTGCAGTTATAAACACAAAAGATAAACAGTACATTGAAGCATTTGAAAAATTAAAACTTCTTATCATATCCGATCCGATATTACAATATCCTAATTTCGAGAAACAAATCTCATTAACCACAGAAGCCAGTAATATTGCCATAGTAGCAGTATTATCCCAAGACCATAAACCAATCTGCTATGCCTGCAGAACATTAAATGAACACGAAGTCAACTATTCGGCAATAGAAAAAGAACTTTTAGCTATTGTCTAGGCTACTCAATATATCAGGTCATATCTTTTTGGAAGAAAATTCGAGATCCTTAGTGATCACAATCCCCTAGTTTGGTTGAGTAATATAAAAGAATCCAATATGAAGCTAAAATATGGAAATTCAAGCTAAATGAGTTTGATTACCATTTAAATATGTTCCAGGTAAAGAGAATCACGTAGCAGGGGCATTATCGCGAATCAAAATCGAAGAAAATTTAGTAAGAGAAACCCCTGATAGCTTAGAAGCGTCAATTCATAGTGCACAAGAAGATAACGAAAATTATATTCCTATTAAAGAAAGACCCATTAATTATTATAACAACCAAATAGAATTCATAAAAGCCAACACCAACAAAGTTGAAACCATACATTACTTTCACAAATTAAAAATCAAAATTTCATATCAAGAAATGACCCATGATCACGCTAAAGAATACATTAAAGAATATTTATGCACTAAGAAAAGTGTTTTTTACTTTAATAATGAAACTGATTTGATAACTTTCTAAAACGCTTACATTGAAATAATCAATCCTAATAACTCAACAAAAGTAATGAAATCCACTAAGCAAGTAACTGATATCCAAACATAGCACACTTCAAGGAAATTATCGTTAAAACTCATAAAGATTTATTACATTGAGATATCGAAAAGGTTACAGCACTCTTTAATGAAAAACATTACTATCCCGACCATCAAAAACTCATACAAAACATCATAAATGAATGTGAAATATGCAATATGGCTAAAACCAAACACAGAGATACGAAAATCTCGTTCCAAAATACTCCAGAAACATTCAACCCTAGAGAAAAATATGTCATGAGTTTTTACATCATTGATAATAAACAATTTCTATCTTGTATAGACATTTATTCCAAATATGCAGCATTAATAGAAATTAATAGCAGAGATTGGCTCGAAAGAAAACGAGCAATCCTCCAAATTTTCAATCAAATGGGTAAACCAACCGAAATAAAACTGGTAGTACACCAGCTGATATCTTCATACATATATGCCGGAACCCACGCATATGACAAACAAAATAAGTAAAATAGCGAGTCTCAACGAAAAACGCCAAGACATCGAAGTAGTTACTAGATTTAGGGAATCACCCAAAGTAAGATCAAAAACCACAACTTCATTCAAAAAAAAGGGAACCCCAGACAATTAGATGAAAACCAATTGAGGTAGAAAAATTACACACTACAAATTTAAATATAAAAAGAAAAAGAAAATTAGTCTAAGTAAATACGATCAATAGAGAAATGATAATAGAAGATAAAGCGTCAAACTGTTAAATTCAATTAGATGAAAAAAAATTCACAAGCACAATGTTAGATTATACACAAACGATTTATGTAAGCAATAACGTAACCAAGTTAGAACCACTATCATACAGTCAAGCCAAAGAAATTGTAAAAGATCACACTAAAATGTACAACACTTTTCAAATTGTAATCATAACAATACTTTGCACAATCATAATTGCTATAATATTGTACATTATCTGTAAGTTTAAAGTATTACCCCAAAATAATAATTGTAAAATATAAGAAACAAAAAAAAGAAAAACAAATTGAAGAACCAATCAATATCAAATTGTAAGCAACAGCAACCTAAATAAAACCGATAATATTGTAATTAGCAATACCGCAACATTATATCCAAAAATGTCCACCTGAGGACGGGTGAGTTTCTTAGGAATGGGGAAGTGACATATGTACCACACCCACAACATGAACTACACTTGCACATACACTCATATAGCATATAACATATGTCCACAGCGCTCAATTCCAACCCCTTATACATAAGCCCTAGCAACTAAGCACACCACTTTAATATTGTAATACGATACATACCAATTGGAATTTGTAACAATAAACCTTAGGGACCCAAATTTATAAATAAAATACTAGACGTAAAATCACTAGACATAAGCATCCGCCGCAATCGTTATTTCCACCAAATGCCCAAACTGCCAACGCAGCGAAAATGCAGGCTCTTAGAATATTCTAGAAAACTCACAAAGAGAGTAAATAATAAAGAGCATTGCTGAAAGAGAAAAAGCTCATGATCGTGAAAGCTCAGCCGAAGTTTGCTAAGCGTTGACAACAGTTTGGAGTTTGAGTTTATCCGACGCATCCAAACCGTCATGTTGAATATATTATTCCTGTAAATTTTGTTTTTTGAACAGCGCGTTTTGACTTATTCAATTATATATATATTAGGTAAAAACAATGGCTTCTGGCTCAAATATTCTCGATTTTTCAGATTATTTGAACAGGAAGCTTTTAGTATGGTTGTATTAATGTATTGTGCCAAATTCACATAACAATTGAGACTTGATGAGAAAAAAACCAATTAAAATATCATCGCAGAAAACAATACAATCGCAATTGCAATGCTGTTGATAGAATTTAAAGAAGACGCGCATGTGTACAACAATTCTTGCAATTTGCGCTTGCTGCCGCAAACACGAGGAAAACCAAAGCACGTTTTTTTAATAACTTCTGTATTTTTTAAATGATCTTGATGAAATGTTCTACAGTATCTACATTTTATTGTGTTATAGAATGTATGTGTATTCTGAAAAAGTCAATTGCATTTAAATTGTGGCTTATATGGGTGGGCAGCATAAATTGGATTATTTACTTAATTTACAGCTATTAGGTAGTAGCGGGACGGTGGTGAAAGCTATAAAATGAAAGATACTTGATGTAAAGATATACTATTCTAGAAGCTACATGTCGAGTCTGGTGACTCTAGCTCTTATTATTTACCAAAATTGCGCAAAAAATAGGATTTCGATATCGATTTTTATCGACTACTTGGAAACTGGCCAAGTTATCGAATATCGGAAGCAAGCTCGATCTACGCGGGCACTAGGAGGACCTACGGATAAAATTTTAGGTCAGTAGACAGGGAATGTATGTTCTCCCTAAGGAAGTGACGTCATGTTTGTTTACATTTATTATCAAGGTCAAGTGTGTTTATGTTTATATTTATTTGTGTGTGCGTAAGTGGATGCTCATGGGGAAAGAAGGCGGGGTGTGTTATGTAAATATTTATATGTGTGTGTGCGCGTAAGTTGGGAGGCAGGCGGATTGGCTGGACATGGGCAAGGGGACGGGGGTGTAATGTTTCCATTTGTCTGTGGGGAGCAAGATGTGATTGGATGGGAAGGGGAGCAGGGGAGGGGGGTTGCATTGGTAACGCATGGGTAAGATCATGGACATTTTTGTTTATGTTGAGATTTGTGTGTTTTTTTTGTTTCTTTTTTTCTTTTTATTGGAAAAACAGGATTAACATTATATGTTGTAAACAAGAGAGTTGCAAGACGAAGATAAAACAATCAAAGATGGACAGTCGGATCCTCTTCCGTCGTCGCAGCTCCTTCATTGTAGCCGCTGCCATGTTAGCAACGTTGCATTTAAATTGTGGCTTATATGGGTGGGCAGCATAAATTGGATTATTTACTTAATTTACAGCTATTAGGTAGTAGCGGGACGGTGGTGAAAGCTATAAAATGAAAGATACTTGATGTAAAGATATACTATTCTAGAAGCTACATGTCGAGTCTGGTGACTCTAGCTCTTATTATTTACCAAAATTGCGCAAAAAATAGGATTTCGATATCGATTTTTATCGACTACTTGGAAACTGGCCAAGTTATCGAATATCGGAAGCAAGCTCGATCTACGCGGGCACTAGGAGGACCTACGGATAAAATTTTAGGTCAGTAGACAGGGAATGTATGTTCTCCCTAAGGAAGTGACGTCATGTTTGTTTACATTTATTATCAAGGTCAAGTGTGTTTATGTTTATATTTATTTGTGTGTGCGTAAGTGGATGCTCATGGGGAAAGAAGGCGGGGTGTGTTATGTAAATATTTATATGTGTGTGTGCGCGTAAGTTGGGAGGCAGGCGGATTGGCTGGACATGGGCAAGGGGACGGGGGTGTAATGTTTCCATTTGTGTGTGGGGAGCAAGATGTGATTGGATGGGAAGGGGAGCAGGGGAGGGGGGTTGCATTGGTAACGCATGGGTAAGATCATGGACATTTTTGTTTATGTTGAGATTTGTGTGTTTTTTTTGTTTCTTTTTTTCTTTTTATTGGAAAAACAGGATTAACATTATATGTTGTAAACAAGAGAGTTGCAAGACGAAGATAAAACAATCAAAGATGGACAGTCGGATCCTCTTCCGTCGTCGCAGCTCCTTCATTGTAGCCGCTGCCATGTTAGCAACGGCTTTCCATCCATTTCGGTAGCCATCATTCGCGCCACGAGATTATCCAGGGTCTAATAGTTTCTGTGCCATTGCTTTTTTCCGCTCGCGGAAATATCTGCCCACTCTATGGAGTGGCGTACTCTATGTCCTCAACCACACCGAGCCCATAGTGCTCGCAAATCGTCCTCTTGCTTAAGCCTGTGCAGGTACGCCTTAAAGCCGCCATGCCCAGTCAATATTTGGGCAAGATAGTGGTCTATATCGCCGTGTCGCCTCTGTAGCCAAAGCTTCAGGTTTGGGATTAGTCTGTGGGTCCATCTGCCATTTGAGCTCGCATCCCATTTGTTGGTTGCCCCACTCTGCCTTTCGGCCGCCATCAGACCGAGCGGGATCATGCCTGCCAGTACTATGGCTGCGTCTTCAGATACTGTGCGGAAGCAGGTGGCTAAACGCAATTCACATTAAGATGCAACCTGCATTGCGGGGGCCCATATGTTGGATCCGTGTAGGATTGAGGACGTCACCACACCATCGATTAGCTTTCTGCTCCTCTGCCTTGGGTCTTTGGTATTCGCCATCATTCGGCTAATGGCTGTTGTAACCCTGGCTGCTTTGTGGCTTATGTACTCCAGGTGTTGTTTATACGACAGTCTGTGGTCTATCATGACGCCCAGGTATGTGATAGCGGGCTTGGACTTGATGATAGCACCGCCAACGCGCAACGACGCCGTCTCAATTATTAGAACTGCCTCCGACTTCTGCTCCGCCAGTGTGAGTTCGTACTGGGATAGCCACTCAATTATCCTGTCGATAGCCGCACTGCTACTAAGAGTGACCTAGTCGAGTTACTTCGCCAAAGTCACAACAGCAATGTCATCGGCTAATCCTATGATTGTGTTACCCTCTGGTAGGCAGAGAAGCAGTACTCCGTCGAGCATGGCGTTCCGAAGTAGCGGCTCGAGAACAGAGCCCTGGGGAACGCCCCCAGTTACACTTCAGTGTCATACAGTAACGCTCTGTCCTGGAAGGAACTGGTCACTAACTTTATTATCTGGCTCGGGATGTGTCTGGCCGTTAGAGCTTCTAGAATTTTTATCCATTTGGCTGAATTGAACGCGTTTCTGACATCTAATGTACAGACTGGGCAGTACTGTTTGGTGCCACCTGCCCATCCTGTGCCTTGGATTGCGCTTTCGGCTAGTTCAGCCACGGCCCTGATGGCATCCGTGGTGTTCCTGTGTTTCCTGAATCCAAATTGGCGTTCAGACAGCCCATGCACTTCAGCAAGCTGGCATTCTAGGCGATAACAGATTATCCGCTTAAATATTTTTTCCATCGTGTCCAGTATACACAGGGGGCGAGGTAAAGAGGGATCATCTAGTTGCTTGCCAGGCTTCGGGATGAGCACAAGTCGCTGGAGCTTCCATCTACGTGGTATTGTGCATTCCACGATACATTGGTTGTACAGCTCCACGAAACTTCTGTGGTGTGCAGCGATGACAGCTTTGATTACACTGTTCGGTATGCCGTCTTGTCCAGGGGATTTTTCAGCCTTTAGCTTCGCAGCAATGCTCAGTACCTCATTGTCGTCGGTTGGAGCATAGTCGTCTATTCCATTTGCTGGGAGTTGCGGTGCAATTCCAGATGGCTGCTGGGGAAAGATCGTTTGAAGCATGTGGACTCCATATCAAGTAAAACACATTTTTTCGTGAAGTTATTGATAGCAAGTGTAGTGAAAAAACAAATTCCGATAGTTAACGTCTAAACTGTAAACTCCAATCTTTCAATAAATAAAGAAATTATTGCAAAACATATGTTATATAATACTATTTATATATTATATATATATATGTTATGTAAAAACAATAGCTTTTGGCTCAAATGGCTCTAATCTCGATCTTTCTGATTATTTGAACACGTAACTGCCTTAAGACCTTGCTGTTCACAAGCCTTTCAATTATGATTATTGAGTTTTTAGGACATGACCGGCAATATGCCATGGTCAATGTTATATTGAAGGTAGGTATTGCTTTATTAAAGGTAGAAAATTATGTTTATTATTATTGTTAACGAACAGTAAATGTCTTGCTTTTGTAACGAATAACCTTAAGCAGCGGATGGGAGGTTAACCAAGTCGGAGTACGTGCTGGCATGCTGGTGGGTTCACTAAGTCCGCTGGTGAATTTGTTCCCAAAGTTATAAATATCGTTCATTAAAACTCGCGTACTGAATAAGGAAGATTGAGAGGGGTACAGGTCAGGGGGAACAATAAGACTAGAAAAGAAAATGATAGGAAAGTTATAAGCGGCACTACACGTAATCGGACCACTCAGATGCACTGGTGTTGACGTGAATATGCCCACCCTTCCATCATCCTGCAAAGAGAACAATTGAAATATATATATTGGCAGGATCCCTAAAGATAGTCCAGTTTCGCCTAAGTCACCTTCCTTTGGCAGTGCATGGTTCCAAAAAAAACAAATATTTACTCAGACATAATAATTTATTCTACGTTGACATATAAACGAATATAATTCCTACTGCAGTACCACTTCAACCTCCGAAGAGATAAGACGTGTTACAGCAAAACCTAAAACCGCGACAAACAGCAAACCAAAACCAACACAAAGTTCAACAAACTTCAAACACTAAACGCAAACGAAAAGCACAACAACAAAAACAGCATCAACAGTTATCGCGGGCATCTGCCCAACAATAACAAACATGCACGAACCACCGGACATAAGAACACACGGACTAAAATCCAACAACACAAACCTAGGCGAACCCAAGTACATAACAATAAAACGAAACGACAACAACACTTTTGAAAACGTTTCACTGTTCGTTATCAAAAAAACAATTGACTTCGCTTGCGTCCCCATCGCAGTTGAAACATGCAAGAAAACAAAAGACGGCTCACTCTTAATCAAAACAAAAAACAAATTACAAGCCATCAAACTACTAAGACTAAAACTAATGACAAATATTGAAATCACAGCCACCGAACACAATACTCTAAATTCCACAAAGGGAGTCATTTACTGCAACGAATTGCGCGGCATAGCCGAAAATGAAATACTCATGGAACTAAAAACACAACATGTAACAGAAGTTAGAAAAATCTTAAAACAACCACCAACAAACACAAACTCTGATGAAAACAACACTATGCTAATAGAAAGTGGACTCATCATAATAACTTTCGGAACCTTGAATCTCCCAGAAAAAATAAGAATCGGCTACGAAACAGTCCGAGTGCGCCCGTACATCCCCTTACCCCTACGATGCAGAAAGTGCCTCCGTTTTGGTCATCCAACACCAGTATGTAAAGGCATAGAAACATGCATAAACTGCTCAAACGCAAAACATACAAATGAGAACGAACTTTGCAAAAACGAAAAAAATTGCCTTAACTGCAACAACAATCCGGATATCGATCACCAACACAGCCCCCTCGACCGCAAATGCCCTGCATTCTTGAAACAACAAGAACTAACAGCTATAAAAATTACAGAAAAAACAGACCACAAAACCGCACTTAACATCTATAACAACCGACACGGCCAACACGTCAGAACATCTTATGCAAAAACTCTCACCAATACAACACAACACTCAACCATCACGCAAGCACCAAATAAACCAAATACACATACGCCAACAAACACATCGCCAATCACCCAACTCACACCCCTTACTAAAACAACACACCAAACCATCTCAGCTGCACTGCACGCTCACAGCAGACTCAATGCAGCCTCTTACACAACATCATCAACCAAAACACCACCAGCACCATCACCAACATCTGCACAGCAACCTAACTTGATCGAACCAGAACCAGAAGACATGGATACCGACATCACCCACCACACCAAAGCAACAAACAAGCCATACACATCACACCTCACAGAAGACCTAAAAATCAAACTATATGCTAAAGATAAGTCTAACAATCTTTCTACCACCCTCAAAACAACCAAACCAAACACTAAAACCAAATCTAAAACCTCAAACAAAAACAAATACACAAACAACAGCGAAAGCGATTCCATATAAAAAAAAAAAAAACTTAATTTAATTTAACACTTAGCCTTAACTTAAACCTAAATCAAACCAAACCCATAACACTCATAACCTAAACTCAATTTAATTTAACCTAAACCTAAACCAAACCCATATCACCCAAATGTCAAAAATGTCACTCATAATACTTCAATGGAACATCAAGGGTTACACAAACAACTACAGTGAACTCTCAACTATAATAAAAAAATACTCACCACAAGTCATTTGCCTCCAAGAAACCCATTATTACAACACAAATACCCCCATCCCCGTCCCAATAAATTACCAAATCTATACAAATACAGCCCCCAACCGATTAGGTGGAGTAGCCATATTAGTCCACAAATCCGCACAACACACTCAATTAAACCAACCTAGACCCCTAGAAACTCTTGGAATAGAGATCATGTCCAAAACAAAAATCAGAATCTTTTCAACATACATTCCTCCCAACAAAACTTTTTCACTTAAATGTTTAAGCGACCAGTTTGAAACGCACAATACCAAAACCAACCAAATTATACTAGGCGACTTCAATAGCTGGCACCACTCCTGGGGATCACATCAAGACAACAGAAGAGGCAGAATCCTATCCAAATTTATCCAAAACGCCAACCTCACTATACTTAACGACGGCTCACCCACCCACTTCTCAACTCACAACACACTCACCCATATAGACCTTTCGTTATGCTGTCCCCAACTCACCCCCCTCACTAACTGGAAAATACTCGAAGACCTCCATGGAAGTGATCACTTCCCAATCCTAATCTCCCTGTTCCCGCAATCTCAAACAACAAACTTTTCTCGTCCCCTGTTCAAAACAAAAGAAGCAGACTGGCAACTTTTCTCAAAATTAACCAATGATATAAGCGAACTTATACCTAACAGTACAAACATCAATAAAGAAGCGGCAATCCTCAACAAAATAATCCTACAATCAGCCCATCATAGTATACCTCAGACAACCCCACAACACTACAGCAAAAACACCCCATGGTGGAATAAGACCCTGACCAAACTTAGGACAAATAAATTCAAAACCTGGCAAACCTTCAAACACTTTAACAGTACAGAAAATCTCATTAAATACAAACGAGCTAATGCACTCTTCCGGAGAGAGCTAAAAATATCAAAAAATAAAGCTATGACAGACTTCACATCCACAATTTCACCCAACACCCCGTCAGACAAAATCTGGTCAAATATCAGACGTTTCTGCGGACTTAATCCAACAAAAACCATACATAGTATCACAGATCCAAATAACAACCTACTCACGACAGACACATCCCACATAACTCAACTTTTTGCTCAACACTGGTCAAACCACTCCAAAGACGAAAACTTCAACCAAAACTTCACCGACAACAAATACACAGCCAAACCAACCAACTACATTCCCAGTGAGACAGCACAGACAATAGAATCTGATATTACACAAATAGAACTCCTAGCTGCACTACACTCCCTTAGAGGAACCACTCCTGGCCTTAATAGAATATCCTACCCCATGATCAAAAACACCTCCCACGTACTAAAAACCAGAATCACAAACCTATTTAATACCATTTTCAACAACTTCATCCCGCAATCCTACAAAACCAGCCTAGTCATACCTATCCTAAAACCCAACTCAAACAAAACAATAATAACCAACTATAGACCAATCTCACTTAACTGCTGCCTATCCAAAACTTTAGAAAAAATAATAGCCAAACGCCTATGGTGGTTTGTAACCCAAAAAAACCTCATCCACCCCAACCAATCGGGTTTTAAACACGGCAAATCGGTTTCAGACGGTCTGTTCCTTGCAGACCACCTGATAACCAAGTCGCTGAAAACCAAAAAGCACACCTCTGTCATTGCCCTTGACTTTTCAAAGGCCTTCGACAGAGTCGGAGTGCACACTATAGTCGACCAGCTAATCAGCTGGAAAGTTGGCCCTAAAATTATTAACTTCGTCAAAAACTTTATGTCAAACAGAAAAATAAGACTGAAAATAAAAAATAGCATTAGCTCCCCATATCCCCTCTACAACGGCATCCCCCAAGGATCGCCAATATCGGTCATTCTTTTCTTAATTGCCTACAACAGACTCGCTTACATCATCAGCCTACAAAAAGAAATACAATTCAGTGCCTATGCCGACGACTTTTTCCTTATTATTCCCCTCAATAGACAAAAAAACCAAACGTACAACCTCAACAGCCTTTTCTCAAAAATTCACGAATGGTGTTCATACTCAGGAGCCTCACTTTCCCTAGAAAAATGCCAACACCTACACATTTGCCGAAAGCAGAACTGCACATGCAACATTTCATGCAATAATACCCCAATTCCCTCAGTCTCCAACCTAAAAATCTTAGGACTAACAATAAACAATAAATACAGATGGGACTCACACATAAAACAAATTCAACCGGCCTTAAACAACAAACTTAACATAATTAAATGCCTATCAAGCCCGAAACTAAACTGCAACACACACACGCTTTTAAATATAACTAAATCAACCCTAATCTCAAAAATAAACTACGCACTTTTTATCTACGGCCACGCACCTAAATCAACCCTCAACAAACTCAAAACTTTATTTAACGCCGCAATTCGCATTTCACTGGGAGCACTTCGCACAACCCCCATCCCCAACCTGCTTTTTGAAGCAAACGTACCCACAATAGAACAAAAAAGAGACCTTATCACATCTAAAACATACAAAACACTACTACACAGTTCAAACTCACCACTTTACAAATACATTAAACAATACGGGACCCAAAAAAGAAGCAAATTAACGTCAACACTAGAAAAAATCATCCTCTCATGCAAACAACACAACATTCCCTACCTCCCTTTTCCTAACAAAACAACCACCCCCCAATGGACATTTTCCCCCTCCCTTATCAACACTACACTACAAAAATTTAGCAAATCCAACACACCGCCAACCGTATACAGACAACAATTTCTGGAACTCAAAGACAAATACAACAACCATACATTCATATACACAGATGGCTCTTTGCAAAATAGCACAGCCACTTTTGCCATCACCACCGAAAATGAAATCCTAAAAAGATGCATTCTACCCCACTACTCATCAGTCCTCTCAGCCGAAACACTAGCAATTCTAGACGCAATAAAACTAATTCAAAAAAGAGCGGGCAACTACATAGTTTGTTCTGACTCCCTCGCATCCTTAAAATCCGTCCGGAACATCAACAACAACAACTTATATCCCATAACCATTAGATCCATCCTCACAAAAACTGCCCCTAGAATAAAACTCCTTTGGATACCTGGCCACTGTGGCATTGAAGGAAACGAGCTAGCCGACACGACAGCCAAATCCACATACAATATGCCCCTACACTTTACCCCTAACTTCAACACTACAGACATAACAAAATTTCTGGCGAAGGAGCTAACTTATAAACTCAAACAAAACTTAGAGCTCTGCAACAGATGGTACAAACAACTAAACACAAACCCAACAAACACAACCCTTTACCTAAAAAATATAAATCAAAAAAACATTACACGCAGCGACCAAATTAAAATAGTTAGACTCAGACTAGGACACACAAGATTCACACAACAACACTACAACAACCCGGACAACATCATACCCTGCCCAAACTGTCATACAACAAATGATCTGACAATTAAACATATCCTCACCAACTGCACTGCAACTTCATACTTAAAAAACCAAATATTCCGAAACAGGTGCCCCCTATCGCTTCTCGAAAACCCAACCCCTGAAAATATCTCCAAAATAATTGAATTCCTTAAAACAACAAACATGTATCGCCTTCTATGACCTAACCCAATGTGTAATATGTAAATATGTAAGTGTAATATGTATATAAAAAATGTAAATAAGTATAGCAGCAAGCCGAAGGCCCCCGCAGCCAGTGCTTTAGAAATAAGTTAGTCTTAATTTTTGATTATACCTAACTATTATATAAAATAAATAATTCCTACTGGTCCGACCTCGGACCTCGAGCCAGCCAAACAAATAATTATATAATTATAAAAAAATTGTAAGAGAATATGTTTCTTTTATATTATAGATTTATAACGCAAATAATCAATATTATCTATTCTGCAAGTTGTGTAAGTACTCCAGCCGTTACTTGCACAAAAAATATAAAGTGCTTGTGACCCATTGAGTTATAAATATACAGAGGAGGCTTTTGGATCAAAAGCTCTTATTCCAAAATTTTGAAGCAAGATACCGAAGTTGCAAACCAAATTGCAAGTAAACACCCGGCTGTCTGCAGCTACTTCTGCCGATGACCAAAATTCAATGACAACTTCAGAATATTTTCCATAAAAACCAACAATAAAAAGACACAAAACAAACAACTCGATAATGAAAATAGCACAGCACAAATTCTGCCCTTGCTATGCCTTTTTGGTTTAAAGCCTATAATCTAAGGTTCTACAATGTTCTAACTCATTGTTGGCAGCGCTGATATGCCTATAATTCGCAAAGTCACAAAGTCATGTCTTCCGCTTCTCCACTCGTTTTCAACTTGCAAGCAGAACAGCAGATTTTTATCATCATTTTATCAGTTTTGTAACCAAATACCGCTAACCTTCTCATATACAATTTTAGATCCAATGCCTGAGAAAAATATTATTTCGTATTTAGTGTGCAACTATTAGTACAATCAATAATAATTGCTATTTTTAAAAATTATATTCCATTTCTATAAATAAAGGTATCAAAGCCTCGACGCGCCAAATATTTGTTGATATGTGTGTCTTATCTCAGACATTTTGGTAAAAAATCTGCATGTATATGAGTTAAAGAAGATTGCAACATTCTGTTGCGCATGTGACGTCACAGGCTAAGGCTTTTTGTGTGCGATCATTTCGTATTTAAAATTGTTACATTTGTCAATAAACAATAAAGATCTCATTCATAAATTATTTTAATGTACATAATAAAGGTTGGAATATATACTAGTCAAGACAAGAAATAAAATTCTTTGAAGTGTGACGTCATAATATGTGATGATGCGTAATCCTTTGATTTGAATGCCATAGCCTGTTGACATTCAAATTTTCTACCTTCTTGCACCTTAGTTCTGCGACAACCATTTAGAACCCAAATTGTGTGGTTGTTGTTTCTACGCGCTGCATTATAGAAACGACGGAGAAACCAGCAACAAACACAGTGGCATTATTTTTTCCTTTTCTTTGCACTCGATCTTATCAGCTTTGTATATTTTGGTCGGTCAGCTTAGTTTACGCGTATAAGAGAAGCTTTTACCCGTATTAAGTATGGTTGTATTTATGTATTGTGCCAAATTCACATAACAATTGAGACTTGATGAGAAAAAAACGAATTAAAATATCAGCACAGAAAACAATACAATCGCAATTGCAATGCTGTTGATAGAATTCAAAGCAGACGCGCATGTGTATAAAAATGCTTGCAATTTGCGCTTGCTGCCGCAACTAAAGCACCTTTTTCATTTATTTACTTACTTATTGATTGTCGACAAGACGAGTATCTTTCTAATAATTTAAAACATTATACATACACTATAAGAATTAAATGTTAAAAGCCTAGTTAAAACACACAATTTTCTAATAGCATCACCGACCGATGGAGGTGTTTTGTTTGGCAGTCCACCCAGCTGTGCCCCTTTTGTCAGTAACGCTGTTAGAGCCTAGAAGATAGTGTTCTTAAGTAAAATTAAAAATAATCTTAGTTACTATGTTATTTAAGAAAATATAATAAATAGGGAAAAATAAAGAAAGTAAAGAAATAAAACTTAATATTTAGAGTGTTAGGTAGATAGGATGAATAGATAGCAATGGAAAATCAGCGACGCGGTGGTTGAAAATTTATAGCCTGTCCGGCAAGCTATGCCCCTGCACATAGCTGGGAATGGTCAGTGAGTTCCCGAAGGTATCCTGAAAGCAACGATTTTATTAGGGGTAGAGAAGGTTCGGTAGAGAAAACGTAATTTTTACATAACACGCGAAAAGGATTGTGCAGAGCGTAGTGTGTTGTATACGTTGGTAAGAACAAGCGATAATTCCTGGTAGGTCTAGATGGAACAGAGAATTGAAGACACCCTAACAGAAAATAAAAATGTATATCGCCAACAATCAACTTGTGTAAGACGCCAACGACGGAAGATTAAGAAGAAGCAGCCTACTGGAGTAGGATGGCAATCGAAGATTAGGGTCCCAATTTAAACCTCGTTAGGAAAAAGCAGAAATTTCTTCTGAACAGATTCAATACGATCCTGGCTATTGTTATACTGCGGAGACCAGATGCAAGAGCAGTATTCAAAGTATTGTCAATTTTTTAACTAACAAGATAAGGTGTAGTACGATTAAAGGTCATAAACATACACCTTGAACAATTTAGAACACCAAAGTTGCATAGCGTTCAAATCATCTTGTAGACGAGAATGATGAAGGGGATTATTGTATGAGAGAATAAGCTTCACATCGTCCTCATACATAAGTACACGGGCACGTGATATAACCGAGGGGAGATCATTTATAAAAAGAGTAAGAAGTAAAGGACCAAGATGAGGAACACCAGAAGTAACGGGAACCTGTTTTGAGGTAGTCAGCCTCAGCATTACTCTTTGGGTCGTACCTTTTAAATAAGAACTAATCCAAAGCAAAAGAGACGGAGGGAAACCTAATTGGTCAAGTTTAAAAAGTAAAATGTCATGGTGCACAGAGTCAAACGCCTTACTGAAAGTGTAAATGACATCAGATTGCATTTTAGAAAGGAAAGCATAATTTACCAAGTAAATAAACTCTTGCAGATTGGTCGTAGTTAGCCGATTCTTTACAAATCCATGTTGAACAGGGGAGAAAATTGGCAGACGGATTGGCAGAAATGCTGCAAATTCGAAGTTATTTTTTTTTTTTAGATAATCTAGGAATAGCGGACAGTTTTGCAATGCAATGCAATATATAATTTTTTATATCAGACTTTTCATATTTCTTGTAGAGAGGAATGATATAAGATTCTTTCCAAGAGAAAAACAGAAGACTCAAGGGGTAGATTAAAAGGCTTTAGCAATGGATAAACAAGGAAAGAACTACACTCCTGTAGTAGATAACTAGGAATATTGTCAGGCCCAGGAGAGTAAGAAGATTTTAAAGAATTTATATCTAAAAGGAGAGAGGAATGGGAAATAATAGGAACAGGTATTGAACTAGAGGAAGTAATAGTATACGGGTAAGAATTATTATTAGGACAGACTGAAGAGTAGGTTGATTGGAAAAAAGTAACAAAGAGGTTAGCAAAATCAGAGTCATTTCTAGCTTTATCCATCCCGAGAGAAAAAGAAGATGCAAACTTGAAAATTTACGCTTCAAGTTTACAAAATTGTAAAACTGTCTCGGATTTTAGGCAAATTGCCTTTTGCAACGAGAAAGGTAATTCTCATAACATTGCGAACTCAGAAGAAAGAAGTTCGACTTGGCTATGGATTACTTAGCCAAGTCAGTACTCGAACTAGACTTATTAAACTTTTTAAAATATTTAGATTTTATATGTTTTAGGTTTGATAATCTGGGAGTGAACCAGGGTGGCTTTGAAGAAGTAGTCGAAGGAATTGACTTGGGAATACACATATCTAAGAGGGAGTTTAGGCTGTTATAAAAAAAATTAATAGCAGAATTCATATCAACCGAGTCATGTCCAATCGGTTGCATGAATACGTTGATTAAGCAAGATATAGTTTCCTTTGCGAAAGGAACGGCGGGGCTTATTGGTAGCTGATGAGCACGAAATGAGAGAGATGCAACTAAAAATTGCAACCTCTAAAGTAGGATGATATACATTCTCAAGAAAAGGTAAAGGAGGGGACCTGGACACATTAGCAATAAAGTAGCCGTTAACAAGTAACAAGTTAACAGGTATATCAAGTGTTCTATTCAAATAATTAGAAATTGAATTGATTTGAAACAACAAAAGGTCTAGCATGCAATTTAAAAAGTCATGCTGCGCTGAGGGTACTAGATAATTTTCAGCAATGAATAATGACAAAGAGATGCTCGGTATATTAAAATCTAACCTAACACTATAAAAAGGTCATTATCACGCAAGAAACTTCACGTGAAGAAACTTCTTTAACACAAGTAATATGTTTTATATAAACTTGAATATCAGAAGAAGGAGGGATTTAGAAGCATGTAATATAGATATTCTGTGTAGGAGAAGATACCTTTACTGAGAGAATCTTAGCATCAGTAGGTGTACTAAAACAGAAAAGTTCTGACTGGAGAGTGGCTTTAACGGCAATTAATACCCCACCACCTCGAGTCAGCCGATCATTTCTATGTAAACTAAAATTGTTCGAAAAAACTTCAATATCAGATATCGTTAAATTTAACCATGTTTCTGCAAATGAGATTATATCCGAATCGAAAGAAGTGCTAGCAATAAAAAGATGTTTAAGTTTGGAAATGAGACCTCCAACATTCTGATAATGAATAGAGACTTGGTCGTAAGACAAAGTTAGTTTTTTGGGGCAATAACGGTACCTTGTGTCTAGGGGACCGGAAGGGTGCTTAAACTCGTGAACAATCATGTGAGGAGGCCAAAATGTAGGATCACAAATGATTGGGAACATATCATGTGAAACATTCATTTTGAATGATGCTATATCACGAGGGGTGGAGGAATTGAATTTAGTTATTGACACGCTAGCAGAAGATTTGATAGCAATATAGGCTGCCAATGACTCACAAGTGGTGTCAGACGAAAGTCGAGACACAAAAACTTGCCTACGAGGGGCAACAACAGTCAGAGTAGGAGCTGATGGGGCTGAAGGTAACACAGTAGTTGGAGGGGTCAAAGAGGCACCATGATTGCTTTTAACAATCTGGGCTAGATTTCGCGCAGTTCTACCTTTGCGGCAAGAAGTTGACGGAACTGAAGCAGTTTCACTGACTGGGGCAGGTTTTAATGCAGGGACCACTGGGACTACTACAGGGGATACATTAGGGCTAGTAATTACACAATCGCTAGGAGAAGGCGATAAAGACACCATTGGAGATAAATCCAAGTTGTAGGGCAGGGACAAAAAAGGCGTAGGTGTATGGACCGACGGTCAAACGCAAAAATTGAGGCTCTAACCGGCGATTGGGTGGAGACTCGAATTTGTATTTGCTAAGCAACTCGAAACTCGAGTCAAGATTACTCGAGAGCTTCTTAGCCACATTATTAAGTATAAAAATTGATTTCTCACAGAATTGTACATTCTGGAGAAATCAATTTGCTTGTCGATGCATTCTGGGCACGAACAACACAAGCCGCCGCAGCCCTTCTTGGCAATTGCAGCGATCTTGCCGCAATCCCGCCCAGTGAGACCTGCACATTTAGCACGCATCATATTTATCAGCCTGCTTGAACGTGCAAGGTTTCTTACAGCACGACATATTTACTACCGGCACAGTGCACAAAAATAGAGCAAGCAAACGCTCAAAAAAAATAGTTGTACACAAACAAATTGTTTGGTGCGAAAGGCAACAGCAAAGAGAGAGAGAGGCAACAGTGAGAGAGCGCACAAGCAGAAATATGCAGCAGCCAACACACGCACAAACAAGTGTATGTACAGGAGCCCCAAAGCAAAAGAATCAAAACAGACAATAACAACATCACGGAACTGACAATAATTAACTGACTTACGCTGCACAACAGACAGCACTTTGCACAAGTAATTAAAGCATTTTAAATAAAGCACAAAAATGCAAAATTTAGAATTAAAAAGCAGGATGAAAGCGCAAAAATAAATAAAAATCATGGATCACAACTAAAATACGTCAATCACTCTCAACTGAGTACTTTCTCTGACTTTAATAACTTCTGTGTTTCTTAACCGATCTTGATGAAATGTTCCACAGTATCTACATTTTGTTGTGCTATAGAATATTTGTGTATTCCCAAAAAGTCAATTGCATTGCAGTGGTAATAGCTATAAAATGAAAGATACTTGATATATAAATTGTGAGTCCTTTGGGTGTATTGATTAAGTGACGTTTATTTGTTGCCCGTTTGGCAATTATGTGTTACAGTGACGGCTTGGTGCCGGAGTACCGACGTGTTGAACTAACGATGTTTATTTCAGAACTAATTTTACATTATTCAAATTCTTAAGAGCTAAATACAAAATATGAAAATATGACAATTTGCATTCATAATAACATGCAGCTAAGTCCGCTGAGGCCGCCCTCGGCCGATGCTATTTCAGCGATCACCTCGTTCATTTTCTTAACTGCGGTCCTCATTTTGGTGATGCAGGTGATTAAGACGCAGGCCGCGCCAAGGAGAAGCAATATTGGGTTTCTGTTGATGTTGTTGACTTCACTCCTGACTTTCTGAATCGTCTCCAAATTAAGTTCATTCAATCGATGAAGATACGGGAGATTAAGAACGTCTTGATGACCTATGACATTCAATAGGGGGGACGCTGCGATACCTGGGACCCGGTTCTAGATCCACGCACACTAATACCTATGCGTTGTTGACGATGATGATTCCGTCGTCAATCCATGTGATAGCATCCAGATGACTCGGTTGGATTTGGCATTGATCCACCCCGCCCGCATAGAGCTCTCTGGCGCATGATCTGGCCGTTGACAGTTGACATAAGGCTGTTTTCGAAGTGGTCGTGCAGTTCTTCAATGCTTGATCTTGGCCTTCGCATTCGGCGACGATGCTGCTATCCAATTGCAGCACATGATTTTCATGCGAGGCCGGTAGAGTGTGACTTTTCGGCAAATATACATGACTTTAGGAAACGTAATTATAAAATAAATCAGGTTTGTGGACTGCAGGACTTTCACGGACGACACAGACATTAGGTCAGCAATGGGGGTATTTTTGGTCTCCACAAGCCAAACGGATTTTTAGTTTGCATGGTATAAAATAATCGGACTGACAATGTTTGACTTGGCAAGGGTTATGGCAAGCATTGTGTTTTGCAACTCCATTAGCAACATTCTATTCCTGGCCAAAAGTGTTTCATACAAGTGCCCGGAATCAATTTGATTATTTTTCGAGGTTTTCTAAATTTGGTTGACATTAGAAGTTAATTGGTTGATTTGATCCTGCACTCTAGAATCAACTACGAACTGCCTATTGTTCGAGCTTACAAGCTGTGCCTCAGTTATTCTAATCTTCTCTAAATCCTTAGCGTCGACAGAACCTAGAAAATCTAGACTCCTAGCCACCCTGTGGTGTACGCCGAAAGCTTCAATCAGGTCTCCGATCCAATCAGCTCCACATTTAGGAGCTTTTTCATGTGGCACTGTGGAAACATCTCGCAAAGCTTTGTTGTTTCATCGACCATTCGCTCATACTCTTCCGTAGGAAACTTCTTCCCATACGAGGACTTGACCATCTACGATCGGAATATACTCAGCAGGAGAATAGTCAGTAAGGAGCGCCGAGGTCATCGTGACGAACAATACCAGAAGCCCAAACCTGCTGATTGAAAATTGCAATATTTTTTCTTAACTGAGAGAACATAAAACAACCACCACCCAACTTAATTAACTAATATGCCAAGTGGCTGAAAAGCTTATATTCTTAGTATCTTAGCATGAGGGCAAAACTTATTAGAGATGGTTTATGAACTGGGATCTTCACTTAAGGTTGTCCTTCTAGACCACCCTCCCATTAATGAGGGCCGTGGTTCCCAGGTCAGCTTCCACAGCTCTCTCTTCGCACAAAGGAGTGAGTTTGTTTCCGAGCCTGCGATTGGATTTTACCAAAACTTTTTCGCCGACTTCGAAGACTCTATTTTGTCCAGACTGGTTCTCTCTGGCTCTGAGTGTGTCTTGAGCCCTTGTGAGTCTATCCTGAATCTCTGTAAACGCTATATCTGAATGAGACTTCACATCATTAACTGGTCTTTTGTTAGTGACCGAGTGATTTGTCTTGTTGTATTCGCTTGTAGCTAACAAAATAACCTCAACAGTGTCGCTTATGTTTTTTGCGATCTTCAGCAAGCTCAAGCAGAGTGCTACGAAAACGCTCGACCTGCCCGTTAGAAACACCATGTAGGGGTGGTGCATTTGAAATGTTGACACCATAATTGTTCATTAGAAACGAGCTGATCGTCTGGGAGTTTAAGGACGGCTCATTGTCGCAGTAGATTGCTTTGGCTGCCGGATAGAAATTCCTGTGCTGTAATATGGGTACTTTTAAATCTATGGTTCGTGATTGAATTGGCTGGACTATAGCGAATTTAAAAAATTTGTCAATGCATGTGAAATACTAATTTTTGTCTGTTGAGAAAATGTCCACATGTAACATTTCCCCTGCGTGTGAGGGAATCGGAGTCTCCCCGAGTTCCTGTTTTTTAGGATGTCTATCATATTTTGCCCTCGTGCAAAACTTGCAGCTTAACACGATTTCATGGGCAATCAGAGTCATTTTTGGTAAATAAAATTCCTCTAAGAATGCCCTGTGAGCCCTGTTGTGCTCTGTGTGGAGGATTTCTCTCCGCTCACTAACATTGAAAATATCCATAACTCGGGTTTTGCTGTGCCAGAATTTGCTCGTCGGGAATTTCCGAACCAACTCATCTTGCACCAGCGCTAAAGTGTGCAAATCACACAGTAGTGCATTTACCGCATTAGGTTTGACTGTTTCCCATAACTCCTCAAGCAGTGATTCTTAGCAGGAACTATCTGGTTTTGGAAATAATTCAGTAATAATGAAGCTCACTTCATTATCTTGGTGGCTCAAAGTGTTAAGCTGTTGCCTGGACAAGGCGTCAGCGACCAGATTTTCCTTGCCTGGTTTGTAGAATATGGGTGCGTTAGATTCGTCAATGCGCGCCTTTCATCGTTTGATTTTAGCGTTAGGGTTGGACTCAGACACGGCGAAGGCCAGAGGCCCACGTGATTAATCTGTGGACTCTCAGTGTCCTGGAGATCCTTGTGATCGGACGCCCTTCTTGGGACAGAACTGCTCCTATACCATATCCCGGAGCGTCTTTCGTTAGATCAAACGGCTTCTTGAAATCGGGATATCGGAGCCCATTTGGGTCGAATCCTCATGACCGTCGAATGTTGAAAGATCCGGGAGAAGGAAGAACGTTGCTCTCTGACCAAATATTGATATATAGCATTTATGTAATATTTTGGTAGTGTCATGAATTGAGTAGATTGTAAATAGCTTATCGACCGAGCGCACTCCTTTTAGCCCAGGGTATGGGCGAATGTAGTTTTTCGCCGCGCCCGTGTCGATAAGAATTTTCATCTGTGTCCCCGGTATTTCTCGCCTGATGAAGGGCAGCAGGGACTTACCCATAAAAATCTCCATCTGATTCATCAGCTATCTGCGCTTCAGCAGCCCTAGCGGAAGTTTCATACTCCTTAGGATCAACTTCTTGACTCTGAATGGTATGATTCACTCTCTGACGCCTCTGACCAGTTCATCGGTCAGAATTGTTTGTTCGTTTATAAGCCTGAGGATTACTGGAGTTGCCCTTTCTTTCTTCCTGGCTTCGCGCAAAATTGGCAGCGAAAGCATATCTTTCATGGTTCGACTCGACCTCTTGGGCGAGAGCCAAAGCCAAAGGCAAGTCTCTAGGTCATGCCGCAAAACGAACATCTGTTAGACTGCGCTTTAGCCCTGATATGAAACCCCCAACGCATCATCGCTCAGTTTTCACGCCATACATGTTGACTTTATTAGTTAATAATGTCAGGTTTTTTTTTGTTTTTTTTTTTTTTGTTTTTTTAACGCGAATCCCGATGCAATGTACTGCATCCCACCTCCCAACCAACCGATCGAGGGGCGTGTTCGTGTAACGTACGACACGAGATGCAAAGTAAAATAGTAAAAAAACGAATACAAACTACGAGTATATGCACAAATTCAATTACAAATAAAAATAAGACTATCTACTAGCTAAATAGTCTAGAATAGAAGACTTTATACGATGAAGAGAAGACTTCGAGCAGAATAGTCAGTAATGCTTGTTATAATCATCACAGAGAACCCTGAACGGTTCATGCAAGGCATAATTAGTTGAGCAAAATTGAAGCGATTTTTTATACCCTTGCAGAGGGTATTATAATTTTGTCGTGAAATGTGTAACGCATAGAAGGAGACATCTCCGACCCCATAAAGTATATATATTCTTGATCAGTATCAACAGCCGAGTTGATATAGCCATGTCCGTCTGTCCGTCTGTCTGTTTCTATGCGAACTAGTCTCTCAGTTTTAAAGCTATCTTTATGAAACTTTGCAGAAGTCCCTCTTTCTGTTGAACGCAGATCATATGTCGAAACTAGCTGGTTCGGACCATTATATTATTAGGTTGTTGTATGGAAAACTTTTTTGTTTTTCAAGACATCTTAACCATATTCAGTTAATTAACTGTCATTAGCAATTTTCGCTATTTTAGATTTAGATACGGGCAAAGCACTATGATCATTATGAAAAGGTTGGGTCTGTAAGGGTATTAAATCTTCGGCGTGCCGAAGTTAGCCCTTCCTTCTCGTTTTTTTTTTTTTGACGTCTTAGTCTAGTAGGGATAGAGAAATTTAATTGGCTAGTCAACACAGAAGAGTCAATTTCACCAGTTATTAATTTATGGATAAATATAACACCCAGCATGGTTCTTCGATTAGTTAAGGAAGGAAGGTTAATCATCAGAAATCTGCTGGAGTATGACGGTAATCGCATACGAGGATCCCAATTAAAACCACGAAGGGCAAACAACAAGAATGGTTTTTCAACTGCCCACGCATGTTTTTTTTTTTTTTTTTTGTTTATTGTATTGATTCAAAAATAGCATACATTTTCATTACAACACAGTTGGCTTAGGTGATATTACGCCAAGCCTGGTTGGGTCCTCAGGCTTTATCGTGGACAAACGTCAAAGGCTGCTTTTTGAGTAAGGCTGTATCATCACGTAGGTAGTGGGTGGACTCTGAGGCGTCTCCTATGTCGTGGTTGGAGGAGGTCCTTGAACGATCTTCTCTTGAGCCTCCTGACTACACACCTCTCAGCGAGGTTTCTTGCTACTCCGTTGCAGTGTCGCTGCAAGCGTTCAGTGTACCGGTTGGCTAATGCTCCGACTTGGCTGTCTATGGACCCAATTTTGAGGTCTCTGTGCAAGGTAGAATTTCTGGCGTACCGGTCAGCACCGGTAATTCGGCTAATTCACTAAAGTCGCCCGCTATGATTACGGGTGAACGGGTTCTGTCATCGTCCGTGATGTTGCCCAGTATGTTGGCGTTAATTTCTAAACTAGGTGCAATATAGCAGCTATATATATATAATCTGCAACACTAGGTCTAGTGTATCCGGTTGCTGCTTTCCTGTCGGTAAGTTGCGCTGGTTGGCTTTCGCAGCTCCAAATTTCTGCGCCACCGCCATTGCTCTAGATCCAGATGCCATCATGTTTGGGCTGATATGGCTCACTGACGATGGCGAAGTCAGCTTTCTCTTCCCGTGTGGTTTGGGCGAGTAGGTCCTGGGCCGCTCTGCAGTGGTTTAAGTTAATTTTCTTAATTTTCGTTTGCTGCCTTCTTGGGTGGCCGTCTGCGTACCGCTATATGCTTTCCTTCGCGTAGGTAAGGTTTTAGCAGGCAGATCCTCCTCCATTTTTGCAAAAACTGCTCCAAGGACGTCGTCGCTGATTGACCACTCGGGTATATCACGTGTATCAATGAGTACTCTATCCGAGATCGTTTTGACATCTGCAGAATTCCCTACGGCTTCCTGGACGTCCTTCTGTAGCTTCGCCGTGGACTCATCTTCAGGTTCGCCCATTCTTAGAAGGAGTTCCCCGGCTGCAGTGCGCATGATGCCGCTTACACTTTTCCTATACTGCTGAAGTAATTTATTGTTCTGCACAGTTTTAGCATCTGGTGTGCTTCTTCTTGGCGGCTGTTTGAAGGTCTTTTTGTCCTTCTTGGGGCCAACTTTTTGCCATTTGTGGTTCCCGAGCACTCTGTTATTTTCTGCGGGCTCATTTTTTTCTGCTTCTTAATGGGAATTGGCATCGACCTTTCGCCAGGTTTCTTTTTCTCCGGGTATCGAGCACTGCCGGGGATGTTTGCATAGCACCCTCACTTCTTGTGCTAGGAGCTTTATCCAGAGCATATGGCTGCTTATTCTGCTCTTCCTCGCAGGGTTGCTGCGCTAGATGCTCGGTTGATAGTTGAGCAGTGGCTGCCATCTGTATCTCCTTCATTCGGGCGCTATCGTCTTTCATCCCTTGGTTGATATGCCGCAATGCCGTTTTTTTCCTCCTACAGTACCGAGGAGCCTGTCCAATATCGCGACCAGCTCCAGCATAAGTGTGCACCGGTGCACTGGTGTGCCCGCCATGCCCTTTTGATTTCTTTCCTGCGCGGTCGCTTGCTGTGTTAAGGGGGCTGGGTGAATCCCGGATGTTTGTGGGGGAGTTCTCGCCACCTTCGCATTTTTGCGGAGGGATACATTTGTGTTTCTGCCGCTTATTTATTGTTTTTCGCTTTGCCATTCCAGCTGTGTGTCCCGGCTACGATTGGCAGCGCCCTCTATCGTTGGTTAACAACGCGTAGTAGAGCGGCCAAGATCTGTTTCTTGGCTCGCCTTGCACTTTGCAGCACTGCCATCAGCTGTTTGGTTGACCATCTATTTGATTCTTGCATTCTCGTCGTGAGCAATAATGTGAGCGTCGAACAAAACGCGACCGCACACTTTCACTTCTTAACTGCAACTCCTGTGTGTGTGTGTGTTTTTTTTTTTTTTTCTTACGGCATGGAGGTGCAAATTTTCGTAAGATACTGATGGCCCGGGGCAACCGTATGCACGATTTGCTGTCTCCGTCAAAACCTACGTACTAAACTTGACATCCACCGACGTCCTGAACAAAGGCGAGGCTTGTGAGGACTGATGCGTCCTAATAACCTCCTTGGCTCCGTCGTCGTGAAGCTGTATGGCCGCCAGCTCGTACAGCGCTCTAATGTTCACTGTATAGCTACTCTAAATTGGCGTTGTTTGATCCCGATTACAGGTCGTCTCCGCGGTGAGGTTTTCGCCGACTAAAGGCACATCGCCGAGCAATTACATCCCCGTGTCATTTCAGGCGCCTCGCACGACAAGCAATGTTTAGTTGTGGTCGTACTCTATAGGCCGCTTCCACACGGCTGTTTGTGAGTGTGTATGTGTGTGTTTATTTATTTTTTATTCTATTTATTACATCGCTTAAATTGAGAAGTATAGTGTGTAAATGCAACGTTTTACGCTTAGGTTGTATTTGGGGGGATGCGTTTTGAATAGGTAGCGTAGATTGCCTGCGGAACGGCCGCAAAGCCGATGATGCTTGTATCGATCGGAAGTTCCAGGCGGAGGATGCCATCGTTCATGATATTCCAGGTGAGGGGTCCCAGAACTGAGCCCTGGGGCACCCCGGCGGATTCTTCTTGTAGTGGGGCCTTTTGCGGTGTTATATTGAACCAATCTTCCTGCAAAGTAGCTGCGTATTATCTCCTGGAGGTAATATGGGACGCGGAACGTTGACAGTGCATCCAATATTTTTTCCCATCTGGCTGTGTTAAAGGCGTTTTTAACATCCAGCGGGACGATAAGGCAGTACCATTTTGTGCCACTTTTCAAACCAGCACTTTGCCCAACGTGCCCAGGAGGTAAATCGGCCTGTATGAAGATGAGTCGTCTGGCGGGTTACTTGGCTTCGGTAACAGCAATAGCGTTTAGAGTGTCCATATCGTGCGGTAAGTTCTCTCTCGCCAAGGTTACATTTTGGTTGCTTGCAGCAGCTCTTTGCTTCGTGGCCTATATCCCCGTATCTGAAGCATGTGCCTTTCAGATCGTCTCTGCTGGTGCAGTTCGCTGCAATGTGCCCGAAGCCCTGGCATTTAAAGCACCGCTTTGGTTGGTCTATTGCACGTGTACGGCAGACCACCCATCCGATCCTCACCTTGGCCTTCTCGATAAGCGTCCAGGCTTTTGGCGCTGGGAGAGTTATTGTGGCCCTTTGCTGGCCGCCAAATGCTGGTCGCAGCGATTTGATCACTTCAATCGACAGGGAGTCGTCTTTTAAGACATTTTTAACCGCTTCGAGCACTTCTTTCTTAGTTGCCAGCTCATCAAGGTCCCTGATCTCAACCTGGGACGTCTCAGTCAACGTTCTCACTATAGCCCGGTCACCCAAGGCCTTTCACACAGCTTCTTGTAGCTCATTTGTGGAGTGCTCCGGCTTCCTATTGAGGCGCAGCAGAAAATCGACCTTCGCGGTCTTGCGAATGCCCTGCACATCGCCACTTAGGTGCTTGAGGGCCGGGACGCCCTTCACCCCACACTCACACACAATATTCCACGCGGGATCGACGCAAAGTATTACTTCGCGGGGTTTGGTTGCCTATTTAAGGCAGTCTCCATTATTCGTCGGTCCTTTTTGCAAAGTCTCAGATCCCTCTCGATGCCTATTATGAGCTGACTTATATTTCTCTAGTTGACCTCTCCTTCCAGCATGAACGTTACCAGTCCCTCAGGTGGAGGTACGGAGCCTACTGCGTCTCTGTACCTGTACAGATTTGGGCAGTTCGGACACTCTGGGGTGTGCTCATGCCTGAACCTACGGAGATACTTCCTGTACCCGCCGTGTCCAGTAAAAAACTGCGTTAGGTGGAAGTTAATTTCTCCGTTCCGTCTCCTAATCCATTGCACCAGATTGGGGATTAGTTTGTGTGTCCATCTCCCCTTATTCGCTGTGTTCCATCTCTCCTGCCAAGTTTCCATTGATGTTGTTCTCTCCGATTGTCGGATGACGTCCATTGAGACGGCGTCGCCTGTCGCTATTCATGCTTTGTATATGTTCTCCATTTCCTTGGCCAATATATCTACTGGCATCATACCTGCCAATCTGTAGCCGCCTCGTCCGACACCGTCCGGAATCCAGAAATAGTGCGGAGTGCGCTTAGCTTGTAGGGGACTGACATCTTCCTTCTAAGGACTTCCTGGCTTGCAACTGCTGATGCCCATATCGGTGCAGCATAGAGCAGAACGGAGGCTACAACTCTCGCGAGGAGTAGACGTCTACCTGCTCTATGTTCTCCTATGTTGGGTAGCATCCTCAAAATGGCCGCCTGCATTTTGGCCGCTTTCCGGCTAACATAGTCTACGTGAGGTCGAAAGCTAAGCCTGTTGTCTAACATGACCCCCAGATACTTGATGGAAGCCTTTGACTCGACACTAACGCTGTCTACCTGAAATCTAGCAAACTCAACTATTTTGCGGCTTGTGTGCCTCTGTTTTATGACCTGCCAGCTCCAGGCTTGCGCCACGCATCCAGCTGGCCACGTTCCTTATGGCTGCATTCGCTGCCGCTTCTTCTTCTTGTATTTCTTTGCCCATCACAACTAGAGCCAGATCATCTGCGAATCCTATGATTCTGCATCCCTGAGGCAACTGCACTCTGAGCACCTCGTCGTACATTATGTTCCACATGAGTGCAACTCCTAGCACCATGTAACTCCTAGCACCGTCTTCCGTGTCATAACTCAATACCCGATCGGACAGGTAGCTGGATATAATACGGAAAAGGTCGGACGGTATCCCTATTCGGTCTAAGGCTTCCAGTATGAGAGACTAGCTTGCTGAGTTAAAGGCGTTGCGGATGTCCAACATAACAACCGCGCAATACTCCTTGTCTCCCCACCTCCATCGGGTACCCTCTATTGTTCTAGCAGCAATATCAACCAGCGCCTTAATTGCGTCGACCGTAGACCTTGCCTTGCGAAATCTGTATTGCTGTTTGGACAAGTAGTCGGTTGTATATGATCCACTCCAAAACTTTTCCCGCCAGTGTCCAGTGGGCAGATTGGCCTGTATCCCGAGGGTTCCTCTATTGGCTTGTCCCCTTTCGGTAGAAGGCTTAATTTCTTCCGCTTCCATCTCTAAGGAAATACACCGTCCTATAGACATGTGGTGTATGTCTCGGCGAAGGCGTCGGGTTTCGTCAGCATGGCTAACTTTAGCGGCTTGTTTGGCACCCCATCTGTTCCTGGAGCCTTTTTGTCACCTAGTTTTTTTCTTGCCACTACCACTTCGTCTGCCGACAGCTCCTGAACAAGCTCCATGCAGCGTGAGCAGTTGACGACCTCCAATCGTGGGAGTTGCGGGAACAGTGCCTCAACTATGGTGGCAAGTGCGGTAGGGCAGGTCCCACGGGTCGTTTCCTGGCTGCGTATCTTCTTCGTGACGTCCTCGTATGCCGTGCCCCACGGGTTTAGATCGGCCTCATCGCATATTTGCCGGAAGCAGCTGGATTTGCTTTGTTTAATGTTTCTCTTGAGGTCACGCTTGGCTGCCCGCAGGTCTTCCAGCCTAGATGAAAAGTCGGGGCGGCCTCGGGCTCGTTGGGAGCGTCTTCTAGCGCGTAGGCAGGCCTTCCTTAGGTCGCTGATTTCCTCGTTCCACAAGCAGCAAGCTGCTCCTCTTCTGTTTGGCTTCCTCCTGGGCATGGATAAGTCGCACGCATCTGAGATATATTTCCCATGATCTGCCACGCCATGTCTTCTGCTGACTCCGTGGCCCAAGTCCATCGAGCATGGCGTAGGGAATCCGTGTAGGTTTCCTCGTCTAGGCAGTTATCCTTCCATTTGGGGCCTGTTGTTTTGGGCTGCTTTTTTCTCAGTCCTCTCCCGTGGATCTCGAAATGTACTGCTTGGTGGTCGCTGAATGTAAATTCATTGCTGACTTTTCATGTGGTTAGCCTATAAAATGAGTTGCTGAGCAGGGTAAGGTCTATAATAGAGCCCCTACCGGCTTTGCAGTACGTGACGGGTGATCCCTCTCGCGTTGGTTTCCTTGCTTCCCCGTTCCAGGGCATTATTCCTTGGTGTGCTGCTCTGACTTCTTGGAGCGGTGAGTTGAGGGACCATATGGCCGCTTTTCCGCATTTACTTGCTACCCAGCCGCCCGGCTCGCACATTATTGCGACGTCGGTCTCTCGTCTTGATTGCGACAGCAGGGCCTGAGCAGCCTCGCAATGGTTGAGGTTTAGCTGTGTGAACTTCATTTTCTGTTGGCCAGGGCGCTCCTAAGCACAGGGCATCTGCCGCTACCAGCAATGTGTTTGGAGTCATTGTTCCTATCCTCGCAGAGCAGGCACTGTGGCTCTTGTTTGCAGATTCGATTTGTCCAGTTCACTCTTGCAGTGTCTTGCAAAATGTCCAAACTCGAGGCATCTGAAACATCTGGTAATGTTTATCCGCTGGAGGATCCTTGAGCTGACCCAGCCTACTTTCAGGAATCCTACTGAAAGAGCTTTTTACGCACCTTTTGCTGGCAGTCTTATCGTCGCCGTTTGTGTTTAGCCATACGCCTTCCGCAGGTTGATGTTCTCAGGGGATATGTCCAATATATGAATTTGATCCCACAGCGCCACGCAGATGTCCTCTCTGGTTTCGTCCAGGTCCTTGCACTCTATCGACACTCGGCGGGGCAACGTCCGGACCTCTGCATTTTCGCCTAGCGTTTCGCCCATCAGTTGTTGAGCTGAAGAAGCAATTCGCTTCGCCTTTTGCGGAGATGACTATGGCATCCGGTCGCGAAACCTCCTTCAGCAGCCCGTTGCTCTTTTTTTTCGGGTGTTTTTCTTGTTGGTGTCACCATCTCCTTTGGTGCTCGTTGTCTCCTGCAAGGTTGATACGGTAGTCTGACTACCGACTGGTCCTCGGATTCTTTTTGTCTGGGGCGTTCGTGCCCTGCTTCCGCTTGACATCCACCGACGTCCTGAACAAAGGCGAGGCTTGTGAGGACTGATGCGTCCTAATAACCTCCTTGGCTCCGTCGTCGTGAAGCTGTATGGCCGCCAGCTCGTACAGCGCTCTAATGTTCACTGTATAGCTACTCTAAATTGGCGTTGTTTGATCCCGATTACAGGTCGTCTCCGCGGTGAGGTTTTCGCCGACTAAAGGCACATCGCCGAGCAATTACATCCCCGTGTCATTTCAGGCGCCTCGCACGACAAGCAATGTTTAGTTGTGGTCGTACTCTATAGGCCGCTTCCACACGGCTGTTTGTGAGTGTGTATGTGTGTGTTTATTTATTTTTTATTCTATTTATTACATCGCTTAAATTGAGAAGTATAGTGTGTAAATGCAACGTTTTACGCTTAGGTTGTATTTGGGGGGATGCGTTTTGAATAGGTAGCGTAGATTGCCTGCGGAACGGCCGCAAAGCCGATGATGCTTGTATCGATCGGAAGTTCCAGGCGGAGGATGCCATCGTTCATGATATTCCAGGTGAGGGGTCCCAGAACTGAGCCCTGGGGCACCCCGGCGGATTCTTCTTGTAGTGGGGCCTTTTGCGGTGTTATATTGAACCAATCTTCCTGCAAAGTAGCTGCGTATTATCTCCTGGAGGTAATATGGGACGCGGAACGTTGACAGTGCATCCAATATTTTTTCCCATCTGGCTGTGTTAAAGGCGTTTTTAACATCCAGCGGGACGATAAGGCAGTACCATTTTGTGCCACTTTTCAAACCAGCACTTTGCCCAACGTGCCCAGGAGGTAAATCGGCCTGTATGAAGATGAGTCGTCTGGCGGGTTACTTGGCTTCGGTAACAGCAATAGCGTTTAGAGTGTCCATATCGTGCGGTAAGTTCTCTCTCGCAAAGGTTACATTTTGGTTGCTTGCAGCAGCTCTTTGCTTCGTGGCCTATATCCCCGTATCTGAAGCATGTGCCTTTCAGATCGTCTCTGCTGGTGCAGTTCGCTGCAATGTGCCCGAAGCCCTGGCATTTAAAGCACCGCTTTGGTTGGTCTATTGCACGTGTACGGCAGACCACCCATCCGATCCTCACCTTGGCCTTCTCGATAAGCGTCCAGGCTTTTGGCGCTGGGAGAGTTATTGTGGCCCTTTGCTGGCCGCCAAATGCTGGTCGCAGCGATTTGATCACTTCAATCGACAGGGAGTCGTCTTTTAAGACATTTTTAACCGCTTCGAGCACTTCTTTCTTAGTTGCCAGCTCATCAAGGTCCCTGATCTCAACCTGGGACGTCTCAGTCAACGTTCTCACTATAGCCCGGTCACCCAAGGCCTTTCACACAGCTTCTTGTAGCTCATTTGTGGAGTGCTCCGGCTTCCTATTGAGGCGCAGCAGAAAATCGACCTTCGCGGTCTTGCGAATGCCCTGCACATCGCCACTTAGGTGCTTGAGGGCCGGGACGCCCTTCACCCCACACTCACACACAATATTCCACGCGGGATCGACGCAAAGTATTACTTCGCGGGGTTTGGTTGCCTATTTAAGGCAGTCTCCATTATTCGTCGGTCCTTTTTGCAAAGTCTCAGATCCCTCTCGATGCCTATTATGAGCTGACTTATATTTCTCTAGTTGACCTCTCCTTCCAGCATGAACGTTACCAGTCCCTCAGGTGGAGGTACGGAGCCTACTGCGTCTCTGTACCTGTACAGATTTGGGCAGTTCGGACACTCTGGGGTGTGCTCATGCCTGAACCTACGGAGATACTTCCTGTACCCGCCGTGTCCAGTAAAAAACTGCGTTAGGTGGAAGTTAATTTCTCCGTTCCGTCTCCTAATCCATTGCACCAGATTGGGGATTAGTTTGTGTGTCCATCTCCCCTTATTCGCTGTGTTCCATCTCTCCTGCCAAGTTTCCATTGATGTTGTTCTCTCCTATTGTCGGATGACGTCCATTGAGACGGCGTCGCCTGTCGCTATTCATGCTTTGTATATGTTCTCCATTTCCTTGGCCAATATATCTACTGGCATCATACCTGCCAATGCTGTAGCCGCCTCGTCCGACACCGTCCGGAATCCAGAAATAGTGCGGAGTGCGCTTAGCTTGTAGGGGACTGACATCTTCCTTCTAAGGACTTCCTGGCTTGCAACTGCTGATGCCCATATCGGTGCAGCATAGAGCAGAACGGAGGCTACAACTCTCGCGAGGAGTAGACGTCTACCTGCTCTATGTTCTCCTATGTTGGGTAGCATCCTCAAAATGGCCGCCTGCATTTTGGCCGCTTTCCGGCTAACATAGTCTACGTGAGGTCGAAAGCTAAGCCTGTTGTCTAACATGACCCCCAGATACTTGATGGAAGCCTTTGACTCGACACTAACGCTGTCTACCTGAAATCTAGCAAACTCAACTATTTTGCGGCTTGTGTGCCTCTGTTTTATGACCTGCCAGCTCCAGGCTTGCGCCACGCATCCAGCTGGCCACGTTCCTTATGGCTGCATTCGCTGCCGCTTCTTCTTCTTGTATTTCTTTGCCCATCACAACTAGAGCCAGATCATCTGCGAATCCTATGATTCTGCATCCCTGAGGCAACTGACATGTGGTGTATGTCTCGGCGAAGGCGTCGGGTTTCGTCAGCATGGCTAACTTTAGCGGCTTGTTTGGCACCCCATCTGTTCCTGGAGCCTTTTTGTCACCTAGTTTTTTTCTTGCCACTACCACTTCGTCTGCCGACAGCTCCTGAACAAGCTCCATGCAGCGTGAGCAGTTGACGACCTCCAATCGTGGGAGTTGCGGGAACAGTGCCTCAACTATGGTGGCAAGTGCGGTAGGGCAGGTCCCACGGGTCGTTTCCTGGCTGCGTATCTTCTTCGTGACGTCCTCGTATGCCGTGCCCCACGGGTTTAGATCGGCCTCATCGCATATTTGCCGGAAGCAGCTGGATTTGCTTTGTTTAATGCTTCTCTTGAGGTCGCGCTTGGCTGCCCGCAGGTCTTCCAGCCTAGATGAAAAGTCGGGGCGGCCTCGGGCTCGTTGGGAGCGTCTTCTAGCGCGTAGGCAGGCCTTCCTTAGGTTGCTGATTTCCTCGTTCCACAAGCAGCAAGCTGCTCCTCTTCTGTTTGGCTTCCTCCTGGGCATGGATAAGTCGCACGCATCTGAGATATATTTCCCATGATCTGCCACGCCATGTCTTCTGCTGACTCCGTGGCCCAAGTCCATCGAGCATGGCGTAGGGAATCCGTGTAGGTTTCCTCGTCTAGGCAGTTATCCTTCCATTTGGGGCCTGTTGTTTTGGGCTGCTTTTTTCTCAGTCCTCTCCCGTGGATCTCGAAATGTACTGCTTGGTGGTCGCTGAATGTAAATTCATTGCTGACTTTTCATGTGGTTAGCCTATAAAATGAGTTGCTGAGCAGGGTGAGGTCTATAATAGAGCCCCTACCGGCTTTGCAGTACGTGACGGGTGATCCCTCTCGCGTTGGTTTCCTTGCTTCCCCGTTCCAGGGCATTATTCCTTGGTGTGCTGCTCTGACTTCTTGGAGCGGTGAGTTGAGGGACCATATGGCCGCTTTTCCGCATTTACTTGCTACCCAGCCGCCCGGCTCGCACATTATTGCGACGTCGGTCTCTCGTCTTGATTGCGACAGCAGGGCCTGAGCAGCCTCGCAATGGTTGAGGTTTAGCTGTGTGAACTTCATTTTCTGTTGGCCAGGGCGCTCCTAAGCACAGGGCATCAGCCGCTACCAGCAATGTGTTTGGAGTCATTGTTCCTATCCTCGCAGAGCAGGCACTGTGGCTCTTGTTTGCAGATTCGATTTGTCCAGTTCACTCTTGCAGTGTCTTGCAAAATGTCCAAACTCGAGGCATCTGAAACATCTGGTAATGTTTATCCGCTGGAGGATCCTTGAGCTGACCCAGCCTACTTTCAGGAATCCTACTGAAAGAGCTTTTTACGCACCTTTTGCTGGCAGTCTTATCGTCGCCGTTTGTGTTTAGCCATACGCCTTCCGCAGGTTGATGTTCTCAGGGGATATGTCCAATATATGAATTTGATCCCACAGCGCCACGCAGATGTCCTCTCTGGTTTCGTCCAGGTCCTTGCACTCTATCGACACTCGGCGGGGCAACGTCCGGACCTCTGCATTTTCGCCTAGCGTTTCGCCCATCAGTTGTTGAGCTGGAGATGACTATGTCATCCGGTCGCGAAACCTCCTTCAGCAGCCCGTTGCTCTTTTTTTTCGGGTGTTTTTCTTGTTGGTGTCACCATCTCCTTTGGTGCTCGTTGTCTCCTGCAAGGTTGATACGGTAGTCTGACTACCGACTGGTCCTCGGATTCTTTTTGTCTGGGGCGTTCGTGCCCTGCTTCCGCTTGACATCCACCGACGTCCTGAACAAAGGCGAGGCTTGTGAGGACTGATGCGTCCTAATAACCTCCTTGGCTCCGTCGTCGTGAAGCTGTATGGCCGCCAGCTCGTACAGCGCTCTAATGTTCACTGTATAGCTACTCTAAATTGGCGTTGTTTGATCCCGATTACAGGTCGTCTCCGCGGTGAGGTTTTCGCCGACTAAAGGCACATCGCCGAGCAATTACATCCCCGTGTCATTTCAGGCGCCTCGCACGACAAGCAATGTTTAGTTGTGGTCGTACTCTATAGGCCGCTTCCACACGGCTGTTTGTGAGTGTGTATGTGTGTGTTTATTTATTTTTTATTCTATTTATTACATCGCTTAAATTGAGAAGTATAGTGTGTAAATGCAACGTTTTACGCTTAGGTTGTATTTGGGGGGATGCGTTTTGAATAGGTAGCGTAGATTGCCTGCGGAACGGCCGCAAAGCCGATGATGCTTGTATCGATCGGAAGTTCCAGGCGGAGGATGCCATCGTTCATGATATTCCAGGTGAGGGGTCCCAGAACTGAGCCCTGGGGCACCCCGGCGGATTCTTCTTGTAGTGGGGCCTTTTGCGGTGTTATATTGAACCAATCTTCCTGCAAAGTAGCTGCGTATTATCTCCTGGAGGTAATATGGGACGCGGAACGTTGACAGTGCATCCAATATTTTTTCCCATCTGGCTGTGTTAAAGGCGTTTTTAACATCCAGCGGGACGATAAGGCAGTACCATTTTGTGCCACTTTTCAAACCAGCACTTTGCCCAACGTGCCCAGGAGGTAAATCGGCCTGTATGAAGATGAGTCGTCTGGCGGGTTACTTGGCTTCGGTAACAGCAATAGCGTTTAGAGTGTCCATATCGTGCGGTAAGTTCTCTCTCGCCAAGGTTACATTTTGGTTGCTTGCAGCAGCTCTTTGCTTCGTGGCCTATATCCCCGTATCTGAAGCATGTGCCTTTCAGATCGTCTCTGCTGGTGCAGTTCGCTGCAATGTGCCCGAAGCCCTGGCATTTAAAGCACCGCTTTGGTTGGTCTATTGCACGTGTACGGCAGACCACCCATCCGATCCTCACCTTGGCCTTCTCGATAAGCGTCCAGGCTTTTGGCGCTGGGAGAGTTATTGTGGCCCTTTGCTGGCCGCCAAATGCTGGTCGCAGCGATTTGATCACTTCAATCGACAGGGAGTCGTCTTTTAAGACATTTTTAACCGCTTCGAGCACTTCTTTCTTAGTTGCCAGCTCATCAAGGTCCCTGATCTCAACCTGGGACGTCTCAGTCAACGTTCTCACTATAGCCCGGTCACCCAAGGCCTTTCACACAGCTTCTTGTAGCTCATTTGTGGAGTGCTCCGGCTTCCTATTGAGGCGCAGCAGAAAATCGACCTTCGCGGTCTTGCGAATGCCCTGCACATCGCCACTTAGGTGCTTGAGGGCCGGGACGCCCTTCACCCCACACTCACACACAATATTCCACGCGGGATCGACGCAAAGTATTACTTCGCGGGGTTTGGTTGCCTATTTAAGGCAGTCTCCATTATTCGTCGGTCCTTTTTGCAAAGTCTCAGATCCCTCTCGATGCCTATTATGAGCTGACTTATATTTCTCTAGTTGACCTCTCCTTCCAGCATGAACGTTACCAGTCCCTCAGGTGGAGGTACGGAGCCTACTGCGTCTCTGTACCTGTACAGATTTGGGCAGTTCGGACACTCTGGGGTGTGCTCATGCCTGAACCTACGGAGATACTTCCTGTACCCGCCGTGTCCAGTAAAAAACTGCGTTAGGTGGAAGTTAATTTCTCCGTTCCGTCTCCTAATCCATTGCACCAGATTGGGGATTAGTTTGTGTGTCCATCTCCCCTTATTCGCTGTGTTCCATCTCTCCTGCCAAGTTTCCATTGATGTTGTTCTCTCCGATTGTCGGATGACGTCCATTGAGACGGCGTCGCCTGTCGCTATTCATGCTTTGTATATGTTCTCCATTTCCTTGGCCAATATATCTACTGGCATCATACCTGCCAATCTGTAGCCGCCTCGTCCGACACCGTCCGGAATCCAGAAATAGTGCGGAGTGCGCTTAGCTTGTAGGGGACTGACATCTTCCTTCTAAGGACTTCCTGGCTTGCAACTGCTGATGCCCATATCGGTGCAGCATAGAGCAGAACGGAGGCTACAACTCTCGCGAGGAGTAGACGTCTACCTGCTCTATGTTCTCCTATGTTGGGTAGCATCCTCAAAATGGCCGCCTGCATTTTGGCCGCTTTCCGGCTAACATAGTCTACGTGAGGTCGAAAGCTAAGCCTGTTGTCTAACATGACCCCCAGATACTTGATGGAAGCCTTTGACTCGACACTAACGCTGTCTACCTGAAATCTAGCAAACTCAACTATTTTGCGGCTTGTGTGCCTCTGTTTTATGACCTGCCAGCTCCAGGCTTGCGCCACGCATCCAGCTGGCCACGTTCCTTATGGCTGCATTCGCTGCCGCTTCTTCTTCTTGTATTTCTTTGCCCATCACAACTAGAGCCAGATCATCTGCGAATCCTATGATTCTGCATCCCTGAGGCAACTGACATGTGGTGTATGTCTCGGCGAAGGCGTCGGGTTTCGTCAGCATGGCTAACTTTAGCGGCTTGTTTGGCACCCCATCTGTTCCTGGAGCCTTTTTGTCACCTAGTTTTTTTCTTGCCACTACCACTTCGTCTGCCGACAGCTCCTGAACAAGCTCCATGCAGCGTGAGCAGTTGACGACCTCCAATCGTGGGAGTTGCGGGAACAGTGCCTCAACTATGGTGGCAAGTGCGGTAGGGCAGGTCCCACGGGTCGTTTCCTGGCTGCGTATCTTCTTCGTGACGTCCTCGTATGCCGTGCCCCACGGGTTTAGATCGGCCTCATCGCATATTTGCCGGAAGCAGCTGGATTTGCTTTGTTTAATGCTTCTCTTGAGGTCGCGCTTGGCTGCCCGCAGGTCTTCCAGCCTAGATGAAAAGTCGGGGCGGCCTCGGGCTCGTTGGGAGCGTCTTCTAGCGCGTAGGCAGGCCTTCCTTAGGTCGCTGATTTCCTCGTTCCACAAGCAGCAAGCTGCTCCTCTTCTGTTTGGCTTCCTCCTGGGCATGGATAAGTCGCACGCATCTGAGATATATTTCCCATGATCTGCCACGCCATGTCTTCTGCTGACTCCGTGGCCCAAGTCCATCGAGCATGGCGTAGGGAA
>NW_026998989.1:0-1737 GCF_035044405.1 Drosophila montana | reverse complement strand
GGTATAAAAACTCAGAATGGAGTCAGGTGAGTGCCAAAATTCGGGTGTAGGCGTGCGCTGGATCCACCAGCGACGCAAAGAAGATCTGGTGGCGACCGCCGATGAGTTCGGGCTGCCATCCATTTTCGTACAGGATGGCGGCCATACATCAGAAATTTGGTCCCGGCTTGCCGAGTTGGAATCTCAGTCTGCCAAAACGTTAGAGCCGCCATCCTGGGGCGCTTCACCCGACGTTGGCGGACGGCCTCGTCAGAAATCGGAACCAGACCTGAGGAGCTCGCAACTGTCTGCAGATTCCGACCCCTAACTTAGCCGTCACGGATGTAGGGGAGGCTCATGAGGTTAGAAGAAACGGAGCCGGCCGAACGACAGCGATGGGCACAGAGCTAGGGCGAACCCCTTACGAAACGAGTAGTGGCCCTTATATTCCCCGGCCATATTCTTAGTCGGAGGCCAAGCCTCTCGCAAACGTTCCGGAACAAGTCCGAAAGTGGGGCATGAGGTACGATGGCTGTTCCGACCCCCTTGGGTTCCTAGAGGACTTAGACGAGCTCGCCATCACGTACGGTATAGCCCTCGATCAATTGCGTCAAGCCATGAGCGAGGTATTCTGCGACCGGGCCGCTCGTGTTCCTAACTAGTAGCGGACTAAGACACTAACCTCGGGTACCGTGGCTAGCCGGTACTCAACATAACCTCCCCTTCCTAACGAGGCTTTTTTACGTCGCTCGACATAACTCAATTTTTCACCTAAAACGTAGTATGGAGAGGCGAGGCTTCATTACGTCGCTCGACATAACCCTTTCTTAACCTAAAGCGTAGTATATCGAGAGACGAGGCTTTATTACGTCGCTCACAATAACTACCTCTTTCCTAATCTAAAGTGCAGGGTATTGAGAGAGAGACGAGGCTTCGATAGGTCGCTCATGATAACCACCTCAACGCTCATGATAACCACCCCCAGCAGGGACCCCTGCGCTATCCATTGAACGCTGAAGGCCAGCTCGGTCGTTCCGCTAGGACCGAAGGCAGAGTAGGGATATTTGTGACACTTCCTCCCTTCCCTAAACCCTCCATCCCAGCAACCAACAAATGTCTTGTAGGATTGCTGAACCTGACGAGACCGAGATTTTTACACCGGCCAGTAGCTTCCTTACAGAATACACAAATATTTTATGGTATAATAAGATCTTCTACTAAAATTTCATCAAGATCGGTTAAGAAACACGAATGAAAATGTGTTTTGGCCTGCAAACACGTGCAGCAGCAAACGCAATTTCCAAGAATTTCTGTATACATGTACACACACACACATTCATGCGCGTCTGCTTTGAATTTATCAACAGCATTCCAATTGCGATTGTATTGTTTTCTGTGCTGCTATTTGAATTCGTTTTTTTCTCGTTAAGACTTAATTGGTGCTGTGGCTATTGAGTAGAAGCGGCGGAAAGCAGCGCGATCAGTTACGAGTTCGAACCTTGCCGAGGAAACCATTTTTTTTTTTTTTTGGCTGTTGAAGCTTTTGCGTTGATGCGGCAGCAAGTAATGCGGTCAGTTGCGAGTTCAAACTCTGCCAAGGAAACATTTTTTTCTTTAAATTTATCTTTATTACTACTAAAGCGAACAAGCGCGTAGCGCGAGCTGCATTTGGTGTTGGAATAAAGGGGTTGAGGGTATCCCCTAGTCGGGAGCTCCCGACTAGAACCTCTTACTTGTTTGAAGTTAAAATTGCTCGCT
>NW_026998988.1:0-535 GCF_035044405.1 Drosophila montana | reverse complement strand
ATCCAATCTGTATTTTTCCTACCTATTGTTTCGAATGGCTGTACGGGCCAAACGTCTTGCCGGTCGACTCAATTGTCGTCGGGCATTAAAATTTTTAAGTTTTATTTATTACTATTTAGTTTAATATGTTGGGCGCTGCCGGTACTGTTGTTATAGGGTCTTCTTCTTCTTCTTTTTCCCACGTAGGCATAAGGGGCGGTTTGCCTCTCATGCAACTCGTCTTAGTTGCTTAGTATTCCCACGTAGGCATAAGCGGCGGTTTGCCTCTCATGCAACTCGTCTTAGTAGCTTTCTATTCCCTCGTAGTCTTCTGGGCACCTTTTAGGTTGCCTGGGCAGCAGATTCTTCTCTGTATTTTGAATATAAGTTTTATTAGACAAGTTCTTTATATGTTGAGAGGAAGGCGTTTTCGATTGTGTTTTGTAAATCTTAGATTGCTCTTTGTATTCCCTCGTAGTCTTCTGGGCACCTTTTAGGTTGCCTGGGCAGCATATTCTTCTCTGTATTTTGAATATAAGTTTTATTAGACAAGTTC
>NW_026998987.1:0-2080 GCF_035044405.1 Drosophila montana | reverse complement strand
CAACATACTACAGTGTATTCATGCATGCGCATTGACAAAAATGCATATAAACAAAAAAAAACAAAACATAAGCGTAAGTCAGTGTCTCGATTATATGTAATATGATCAGCCACTTGACGGCCACCGTCTTACTGCATAAGCGGTGAACATGCATCCCACGGCCAATGCCCGGAAGCGCTATGTGCAAGAAGTACATAGCTGCACGCGCACTAATACCTGAATGCAACTATATATGCATGAGTACGCTCTCCCTCCCAGACTATGTTAGCTTTCACATAATTATGCTAAATCGATTTTGTAAGCTACGATGAGCTCATTTTAATTTAATAAGAATCAATCATAAAACTGACGTCAAATCGGAAAGTTCAGTAAACAGTTTTACAGATCGGATTGACTTTGCTCAAGGTGCCGTAACGTTAGGAGAGCTTAACTTTTTTTTTAGAATAGACAGACCATTTAACTTTAATATAAGTAATGAAATTATAGAAAACAAGCAGTTAAGGCTAGAACACTTAAACTTAGAAAAAACACTAGTTTCGTAATATGCAGTACCATGAAGGTGACAATTTGCATGCATAAACAGTGGTCAGTGGCCACAGCGTAACAAGATGCCTTGCACATGCCGCAAGGTCAGAACTTTTGGGCAACCACGACAACAGCAGTCCAGCCGCTCCGATCGTCGTTCTGCCAGCCGCTCTGCCACCCGCTCTGCCAGCCGCGTTGCCAGCTGCTCTTCCACAACTTTAGGGTTTATAATAAGACCAATGTTTACTTATAAGTTAGATTAGAGATTATAGAGAAATACCTTTTATAACCACATATAATAATGAAGTAATTTTATTTGTGAAAAATATATCTTCTTTGTTTGTTAATTGTTTTATATATTGATATCTGTCTATGAACGACAACCCAGTCGTTGTGTGGTGTATTTCTGATTCTGATAGTGCTAGAAGAGCTAATAGAAGGTGTACGTAAATTTGAGTTGTCTAGCGATATAACACGGACGGACATGAACGGCGAGACAGATTTCGGCCATTATACAGGCCTCAGTGAAGGCCGCTTTATCGGCACAATCCGCCCAACATGAACGGGCCAATGAAGCTATGCGACAGGAATTCAAAAAGCAGTGCCACCCAATTAACCTCTCCAGAAATAAAAATATATGAAGATGTGAAAGTGATCCCAGGGGTGGTGTGATGAGTTGTTAGATGCGGTTAAATGCCTTCAAGAGTTTACAGGCACGCCAGAGACATACGTGTAATGGCGTCAGGCGGCTCAGGCTGCTAACAGCCTCTTTTAGACACTATCAAGCGGTCCTTTCTCAATTTAATACTGCATTAAACTTTGACGCTGTTATAAGTAGGTTGGATGCCACTTACAGCGATAAACGCGCCTTACACGTTATAGAGCAGGAACTGGGAACCCTAAGACAGGGAAACATGTACATTCAAGAATACTATGATGAGGTCGAGAAAAAATTAACATTATTGACCAATAAAGTCACAATGACATACAATCCAGTACTGGCCAGGGGTGATGCCCTAAGGGTATTCATATCAGGATTAAAAAGAAACTTGACAGATGTACTCTACTCTTCGATAGGTATGCCTTTGCAGTAAACTTCGCGAGGTCCTTAGAGGACAAAACCAACAGACAGGATCAAAAGCCTTAGGCTAAGTCAGCCAGACAGCAAGAACAAAGGGGTGCAGCAGCCGCCTCTGGCTATACCAAAAGCCCAGCCTACGCAAGGCAGGGTAGAAAAGGAGGTACCCAGCAGACCCCTGCTACCAACCAGGGACCGGAGCCCATGGAGGTCGATACCTCCTCTAAATTTAGACAGCAAACTTCATTCCAAAAGGATCAGGGGCCCGCAAAAGGCGGTCATGCTCAAATAGGAGGCAATAACTCCGAACGAATGACAGGTCAAAGACGACAAAGGGTGGACCACTTGTCACAAGATGACTGGTCCGCCGCCACATACGTCAAAGCTGCTTCCTCTGCAGTTACTGAAATTGCCGACGAGCAGGACAGCGATATTGAGTGCGTCAATTTTTTAGGGGAAGGTCCCTGCTGCCTTTCA
>NW_026998986.1:0-92199 GCF_035044405.1 Drosophila montana | reverse complement strand
AGGGTGTATATATAGATTATTTGGGGGCTTATTAATAGAAAAACATTGCGAAAGTCCCACCTTTTGTCTGTCTATATATATATATATATGTCTATATGTCTATATATATATATATATATATAGACAGACAAAAGGTGGGACTTTCGCAATGTTTTTCTATTAATAAGCCCCCAAATAATCTATATATATATATATATATATATGTATACATATTTATAACAACTTAGTTTCTTCTTTTATATCTTGTTCCATAGCGAAAACCTTTTAATCACAATATAAATATAAACACAAATTTTCACAAAATAAAAAGAATAGATGCATATTAATTTGATAAAACATATAACTAAAATATAATTTGGGCTCAACTATTGTAGGACACCACAATATACACCCACAGCGTTTAATTGAACTATTATTATCCAGAGCGAATAATATATATAGAACAAGCAGAAAAAAATAAAGATAATCACTTAAAATTCATGACATACCGCTTAACTCAAGTCGGTCTAGGGCCTAACACTTAAGCGTAGGCACATTGTCCAAATGTAAGTATCTTCTATATATTTTGGCCATAAATAAGCACTACGCGGCACTCGTGGCAAAGGCATTTGGTAGAAACCTCAGCTTTTTATTAATGGGGAACCGGATCTCCAGATTGTACCAAATAAGTGTGGACCATATCTTTCCTCTGTGCTTGTATGTGTTTTTTTGTTTGTGTGGACAGCCAAGAACTTGTAAATGTTTGTCTTCTGCTGCCACATCCACAACCACATATATTTCCGGCTTTTGGTTTGGCTCGATTCATTTTCATGCCTTGCGCTTTACGTCTGCAGCGCTTGTTACAGTTTCACTTTATGCTCCAATTATGTGAGCAGACAGCACTCAAGCGTATCCGGTTCAACCAAGTACCGAAGTACAGGATTGGAATTGGCTTAACCAAGTATCGGATTACATTCGGGATTTTTGTGTCTACCTCTTTCGTTTGCGATTACTGTAACTTTGTTGGTTTTGTTTGTTTATTTCCGCTAAATGAATAGCGTCCACAGCTAATACTTCCGCAACACGCGCGCACACACACACACGATTGCTGCTATTTTATAAAGTTAGGGCTAGTTTCTGTGGCTTCCAACTCCACACTAGACGCTGCCCATACTACGTGCGGATGATTCTGACATTCACATAAACACGCACACACACCCACAACTTTCAGCCCCTGCTGTTAATAAGCATTTAACCATTATCCATTTACACGCGCCTCTGATTATGAACATCATTATTTACTGCTCGCTGATTCTGTGGAGCCGCATCTAAGATTTATGGCTCTGCAACAGTGCTGTCTCCTCTGACGAACCCTACCACCCCGGCCCTGCCCAAGCCTTGTCCCGCATAATTGTGGGTGCGGCTACTCCTTATGTAAGTCCTTTAACCCATCTGTCTGGGTTCACACTAGTCGCTCAGCACCCTCAACAGGTTGGAATGACAACGAAATTAGACACATACAAATTTATGAAATATCCATTAATAAAAAGTAAGAGGTTCTTGTCGGGAGCTCTCGACTAGGGGATACCCTGAACCCTCTTCTTCCAACACCAAAAGCAGCTCGCACTACGCGCTCGTTTGCTTTAGTACCGTTTAATTTGGTTAGCTGCCTTGATACTTAGCTGCATCGGTAAGATTGCTGCCTGAAATTTTCTTTTCGCTGCAATAAGTGCTAATTATGTATGAAAATATTAACGTTGAGTGCATCTATCGTAACAGCCTTTTGCATTTAAGCGCCTCCTATCGGCAGTAATTTTTTGCAAATTTCTATGAATATTATGTAAGTTAACTGCGTCATCTATGATCAAAGATGGAATATTGTGGTCAATGAAGCCAAGTCCACACATATAACATTCCTTCGGCAACACGCTGCCAACTGAAAACACAGTCAAGTATCTCGGCCTAGCCCTAGACAGGAGATTGACGTGGTCTACCCACATAAAAGCCAAAAGCAGATGAACTAGCTCCTTGAGTACAGGCCGCAGCTTGACTTGAGAAACAAAGTTCTTTTATACAAGGTCATTCTGAAGCCAATCTGGACATATGGGTTTCAGCTGTGGGGCACGGCCTTAAATTCCAACATTGAACTCCTGCAAAGATTTCAAAATAAAACTCTGCGCTGGCTGGTTAAGGCCCCCTATTACGTAAAAAACAGTGTAATACACAATCCATCACCGAAGAATTGAAACGAATAAGCCTGAAGCGCGCCGACCGACTGGAAATCCACTGCAATCACCCAGTGCCAATACACACAAAACCCACATGTAAATATCTACACCACATGATTTACTTATTATCGAAGAGATAGATCGTAATAAATATAGAAAAAAAAAATAAAAAATTTTCGAGAGTACATCTTATTGTAGAATAGAATATTTGAGTATTCTCAATCGTATTATTAATTGCATTTATTGTGGCTTAAATTAGTGGGCAATACAAGTTGGCTTATTAACTTGATTTATAGCTTTGTGGTGGTAAAGATGACGTGCCGATAGCTATAAAATAAAAGATACTTGATATATATATACTATTCTAGAATCTACATGTCAAGTTTGGTGACTCTAGCTCATATTATTTGCCGAAATTGCTCAAAAAATAGGATTTCAATATCGATTTTTATCGATTACTTGGAAACGGGGCAAGTTATCGAATATCGGAAATAAACTCGATCTGCGCGGGCAGAATCGGCCAGATTACACACATACTTAATTCGAATCTTCCCTATGCTCTCATATAAACATAGATATATATATATACACATATTTATGCCAAAATTAAAGTCATCGCTGCACATTAAGTATATGCCCGATTTGTTTATTTCCATTCATGAATATTATTGTGTAGTTTTGGATTTTGTTACAAAAGTGCACGTCGTTTTCAATGACTATGAAAAACGTTATTCCAAATGCACGTAGTTGTGTGTGTGTGCGTATGTGTGTTAGTGGGTGGTGTGCTAACGTTGATATTTGTTAGGGCGAGAACAAAGTTGTAAAACTACTTATGACAAAGGACTAAACTGTTTACAAATATACAGAACGTGAAAACACGCACAAACATGCCAACTACACACATACACACAGAATATTGAACAGCAAAAAGCAAGTAAGAGGTTCTAGTCGGCAGCTCCCGACTAGGAGGTACCCTGAACCCTCTTCTTCCTACACCAAATGCAGCTCGCGCAACGCTCTCGTTTGATTAAGTAGTAATAAAAAAAATTTTCATTAAAAAAAAAATTGTTCCCTTGGCAGGGTTCGAACTCGAAACTAACCGCACTACTTGCCACCGCCTCTACTCAACAGCCAAACCAGCCAAAAAAATATAAAGTCAGTTTCGTCGTTAGGGTTCGAACTCGCAACAATCTGCACTACTTGCGCCGCCTCTACTCAAAAGCCAAGCCAATAACTGAGTGTATATAAGAAAATAACGAATTAAAATAGCAGCACAGAAAACAATGCAATCGCACCTGCAAACTCGAGGCCGGCAATAACATATTTTATTTAATAACTTCTGTGTTCCTTAAACAATCTTGATGAAATTTTCTACATCTTATTGTACTATAAAATATTAGTGTGTTCTCAAAATCACAATTGCATTTAAATTGTGGCTTATATTGGTAGGCAGCATAAATTCGTTTATTTACTTGATTTATAGCTCTTATTATTCACCTATATTGCTGCAAAAAATAGGATTTTGATATCGATTTTTTTTTTCACTTTTTATTAGCTAATTTATTGATATTATTCTTGAGCATCTTAACCTAGCTTTACAATAATTGGATTGACTTACTTAACATTACCTATTAAGTTTTAAATTCTTCGATTTATATTTTCCTTATCTGAGTACCCGGTTTGGGAGGTCGATGGGGTGGATCCTGCGAAGTCTCCGTCGCTTTCTTCTGCAAAGCCTTCTTGCCAATATGTTGGGGTGGGCAGAAAGACGAGCCATGTAGCTGGTGGACTGTTGTCTTAAAAGGTCACCCACTAAGGCCCGGTTGCGGATGTATCAAGGGGCCCCAGTACTTAGTCTCAGCACCTTGGATTGGAAGACATTAATTTTCCTCCAATGGGATTTTGCTGCAGCGAAGATTTGACTTGCATAGCGCCAAACTAGGGCCAGTAGGGTTTTATACAGCAGCACCTTGTTGCTCAGAGATAGCTTGCTGTTTTCCTTTAAGAGCCATGACATACTTTTTAATTTTTGTCGTAAACTGTGACATGATGTTGTTATATTTTTGCACCATGAACCTGCGATCAAGGTGGACTCCAAGGTAGCGGTGACCGTCATTATGCTGAAGGAGTTCGCCTTGGTGGAATACTCCTGGCGACGTGTCTCTGCGGATCGCGAATGTGCAGCATACCGACTTTTGCCTGTTGATGGCAATTCGCCACTTAGATGCCCACGTCTCAAATTCGTGCAGGTATTCTTGCAGTTGGTCGGTGGCTTGGTATACACAGCTGGCTTTGGAAAGGATTGCTGTGTCGTCAGCGAACGTGGCGAGGTTGAAGCTATCGGGAAGCTCCAGTGTCGTCGGGTCCACCGTCGGCATGTCGGCTGTGTAAATGGTGTAAATCCAGCTTGGATTTCCTTGACTCCAGAGAACGTGCCGTCGACTACCACAACAAATCTTCTATATGTGAGGAAGCTGTGGAATATATAAAACAGAGAGGGGGGAAGCTAAGTTTTTAGTTTGAACAGGAGTCCTTTGTGCCACACTCGTGTATTCTTTCAATGGTGAGTGTGGGGAATCATAAGGTTTAAATCACTCCTCTAAGTGCGTGGCGAAGGTTTCAGAGCGTTCCAAGCTCGATCTGGCCTAGGAATCATCATCTCTTTTTATGGGGCTCCTGCGGTCGGGCTGGCTTTTTAGGTTTTTTGTCAACTTCCAAAGGTTGTATCCCGTACTTGCATCTGGGCTTACGTCAGTAAGTTTTTTGTTTAACTACTGGTTGCTTATGGCCGCAACGACTTTCTGGAGCCTGTTGGATATCCTTCTGTAAATCCTGTTCCCCCTTTAGTCACCAGTGCGCACGTACTTTTTGCGTAGCCGCCTTTTCAATGCCAGTAGAGGGGCTGTCGCCGGATGGATTTGGTCTCGAGGGGACAATGGCATGATCGGTTCTATTCCATGTGTAGCAAGTTGGGCTGCTGCTCGAATCTTCGCTAAGGAATAATCGATAGCATCCCCGATGTCCTCAGGGGAGCTCAGAATCTTGTTGAAGCTGATTGAATTGTTGAGTTCAGCCTGGAATCTTTCAATATCCCCATTTGTCGGCATTAGGCTCTTTCTTTTTGGCTGCTGCAGAGGGTTGGTGTGCACAATAGCCAGAAGAGGAAGATGGTCCGGAGAGAGGTCTTATTTTGCCTGGATGGAGAGTGAATTCTGCCTAAGGCCACCATATATAGAGAGAGAGTCCTCAGTTGAGAGTGATTGACGTGTTTTACTTGTGCTCCAAGATTTTTATATATTTTTGCGCTTAAATCCTGCTTGTTTTTTCCAAATTTTGCATTTTTTGTGCTTTATTTAAAAAACTTTTATAACTTGTGCAAAGTGTTATCTGTTGTGCAGCGTAAGTCCGTTAACTATTGCATTTATTAAATTCGGCGTCAGTTCCGTATTGTTGTTATTGCCTGTTTTGATTGTTTTGCTTTGGTGCTCCCCTGTGCATACACTTGTTTGTGCGTGTGTTCGCTGCTGCATATTTCTGCTTGTGCATCGCGCTCTCGCAAAGTTTTGCTGTTGCTTTTTGCTCCAAACAATTTGTTTGTGTACGATAGTTATTTTTTGAGCGTTTACTTGCTATTTTTGTGCACCGTGTTTCGTTTTACTCTGCGCTCTCGCAACTTATGCATATCTTTTAACGCCGGTAGAAATTATGTCGTGCTGTAAGAAACCTTGCACGTTCAAGCAGGCTGATGATTCTGCATTGCCGCAATTTGTTAATTGCTGGCTGTGTGAGAACATAATGCATGCTAAATGTGCAGGTCTCACTGGGCGTGATTGCGACAACATCGCTGCAATTGCCAAGAAGGGCTGCGGCGGCTTGCGTTGATCGTGCCCAGAATGCATCGACATGCAAATTGATATCTCCAGAATGTATAATTCTGTGATAAATCAATTCTTAAAACTAAATAACGTGGCTAAGCAGCTCTCGAGTAGTTTTGATTCGAGTTGTGAGTTGCTTAGCAAATACAAATTCGAGTCTCCAACCAATCGCCGGTTGGAGCCTCAATTTTTGCAGTTTCCCCCTCCGTCTGTAAAGACACCTATGCCTCTATTGTCCCTGCCTAGCAACTTGGATTTATCTCCAATGTTGTCATTATCGCCTTCTCCGAGCGACTGCCCAAATATTACCCCAGTTTTATCCCCCATAATAGTCCCATTAGACCCCGTACCTGAACCTGTCCCACTTAGCCAAACTGCCTCAGCCCCCTCAGCTCCTGGCCGCAAAGGTAGACCTGCGCGCAATCTTGCCCAGATTGTTAAAAACAATCATGGTACCTCTTTGGCCCCACCTAATCCTGTTCTCCCTGCAGCCCCATCAGCTCCTACGTTAACTGTTGTTGCCCCTCGTAGGCAAGTTTTCGTGTCTCGACTTTCGTCTGACACCACCTCTGAGTCATTGGCAGCCTATATTGCTAGCAAATCTTCTACTAGCGTGGCTATTACCAAATTTAATTTCTCCACTCCTCGTGAAATATCATCATTCAAAATAAATGTTTCACATGATATGTTCCCAATCCTTTGTGATCCCAAATTTTTTCATTCACACATGATTGTTCACGAGTTCAAGCCAAAAAAGCGTAACCAGCCTGCCACCCTTCCAGTCCCTTCAATACAGGGTACCATTTCTGCCCCAAAAAACTAACTTCTTCATCTGACCAAGTCTCTATTCATTATCAGAATGTCAGAGGTCTCATTTCAAAACTTAAAAATCTTTTCATGGCCAGCACTTCCTTCGATTCGGATATAATCGCATTTTCAAAAACATGGTTAAATTCAACCATATCTGATTTTGAGGTTTTTTCGAATAATTTTATTTTGCATAGAAATGATCGGCCGACTCGAGGTGGTGGGGTATTAATTACCGTTAAAGCCACTCTCCAGTCATGCTCTTATGCTCTTATGTTCCTCCTTCTTCTGATATTCAAGTTTATATGAAACATATTTCTTATATTAAAGAAGTTTCTTCACACGTGCGTGATAATGACCTATTTATTGTGTTTGGTGATTTTAATTAGCCGAACATCTCTTGGTCATTATTCACTGCCAAAAATTATCTAGTGCCCTCAGCACAGCACGACTTTATAGATTGCATGCTTGATCTTTCGTTGTTTCAAATCAATTCAATTTCTAATCATTTGCATAGAACACTTGACCTTGTATATGTTAAGGACTACCTTATTTCTAATGTGTCTAGGTCCCCTCCCTTATCTCTTCCTGAGGGTGTATATCATTCTACTTTAGAGGTTGCAATGTTCAATTGTAATCCTCTCATTTCGTGCTCATCAATAAGCCCCGCCGTTGCTTTCGCAAAGGAAATTATTCATTGCTGAATCAGCTTATTTATGCAACCGATTGGTCTTTCTTATATGACTCGGTTGACATGAATACTGCTATTAACTTTTTTTATAACACCCTAAACTCCCTCTTAGATATGTGTATTCCCAAGTCAATTCCTTCGACTACGTCTTCAAAGCCTCCTTGGTTTACTCCCAGATTACCGAATCTAAAAAATATAATATCTAAATATTTCAAAAAGTTTAAAAAGTCTGGTTCGTGTGCAGACTTGGCTAAATATTCTATAGCCAAGTCGAACTTCTTTCTTCTGAATTCTCAATGCTATGAGAATTATCTAACTCGTTGCAAAAGGCAATTTACCATAAGTCCGAAACAGTTTTACAATTTTGTAAACTTGAAGCGTAAATCTTCAAGTTTGCCATCTTCTTTTTCTCTCGGGATGGATAAAGCTAGCAATGACTCTGATTCTGCTGAAAGAATCTTATATCATTCCTCTCCACAAGAAAGGTGGAAAGTCTGATTTATTAAATTACAGGGGCATTGCAAAACTGTCCGCTATTCCTAAATTATTTGAAAAAATAATCACTTCGAATTTGCAGCATTTCTGCAAATCAGTTGTTTCCCCTGTTCAACATGGATTCGTAAAGAATCGGTCAACTACGACCAATCTGCTTGAGTTTACTTCCTTGGTAAATGATGCTTTCCTTTCGAAAATGCAAACTGATGTCATTTACACTGACTTCAGTAAGGCGTTTGACTCTGTGCACCATGACATTTAACTTTTTAAACTTGACCGAATAGGTTTCCCTCCGTCTCTTTCGCTTCGGATTAGTTCTTATTCAAAAGGTAGGGCCCAAAGAGTAATGCTAAGGCTGACTACCTCTAAACAGGTTCACGTTACTTCTGGTGTCCCTCAAGGTAGTCATCTTGGACCTTTACTCTTTGCTCTTTTTATAAATGATCTCCCCTCTGTTATATCCCATGCCCGTGTACTCATGTATGCGGACGACTTGAAACTTATTCTATCATACAGCAATCCCCTACATCATTCTCGTCTTCAAGACGATTTGAACGCTATGCAACTTTGGTGTTCGGCCAATCAATTGCATCTGAATTGTTCAAAGTGTATGTTTATGACATTTAATCGTACTACACCTTATCTTGTCAGTTATACAATCGACAATACTCCATTGCAACGTATACTAACAGTTAAGGATCTAGGCGTTCTTTTTGATTCTAAACTCTTCTTCAATCTTCACATAGATACCATCGTTAATGAGGCAAAAGGTGTACTTGTATTCATTAAACGATGGTCTAAAGTGTTTAACGATCCTTTTATAACGAAACTTCTGTACATCTCTCTTGTTCGTCCTATCCTTGAATACTGCTCTTGTATCTGGTCTCCGCAGTATAACAATAGCCAGGATCGTATTGAATCTGTTCAGAAGCAATTTCTGCTTTTTGCCTTACGAGGTATGAATTGGAACCCAATCTTCGGTTGCCATCCTTCTTCAGGAAGCTTCTTTTTATTGATCTTCCGTCGTAAACGTAGGACAATCCTCGGTGACCATTCCCAGCTATGAGCAGGGGCATAGCTTGCCGGACAGGCTGTAAATTTTCCCCCACCGGGTCGGTGATTTCCCATTACTTTCCCAATACTATCTCTTTATCCTATCTACTTAACACTCTGTATATCTAGCATACAATTCTTTACTTTATTAACAATCTTCTTACTTTCTTTTCTCCTATTTATGGTATAGTCTTAAATAATATAGCAAATTAAGATTATTTTTAATTTTAGTTAAGAACACTTTTTCCTACTTACACCCTTCTTCTTAGATGTAGGCTCTAATGGCGTCACTGACAAAATTAGCTGTGAAAAGGGGCACAGCTGGCCGGACTGGCAAATAAAACACCACTCCATCGGTCGGTGATGCTATTAGAAATTTGTGTTCTCTATCTAGGCTTTTAGCATCTAATTTTCATAATTGTATATATAATGTATTGAATAATTAGGAAGACACTCGTTTTGTCGACCACTCGACCACGCGTAATATGTTGCATCTCCGGTTGCCAAGACACCGCATTTGCAGTCGATTATGGCTTCTTGCAAACTTTGCCCAATCGTACAGGCTCTGTAGTTTCCCCATAGTCTTTGCTTCGCATTCCAGTCCCCTCTCGCAATGAACTTTTGTCCTAGATTCATTATTAAGAACTCAAAATTGGCTTTGGTCCATGGCACAGTCGGCGGGAGGTAGAGAGAAGCAATTGTGAAATCTCCTCTGCTAGTGCTTATCTTGACTGCGGCCATCTGCAGATGTGGTTGAGATATGTGCTCCAGGGGGTGGTGGCTCAGGTTACGGTGGATTAAAATACCGGCACCTCCTCTACGGTAGTTGCAGGGGTGTTAAGTTATATATGCAATGTATCCGGGGACATATATTTTTGTGGACATGTGCATGTGTGTGTGTAAGGAGCATTATGTCGATATTGTGGGTGGAGAGGAAGGTCCTTAGTTCATTGATTTTCCTGTTAAGGCCATCCGCGTTCCATAATCCGATCCTTAATTGGTTCATTTTGATGGGGTAAGGCGTGAGATCAGCGACGTAAGGATGTGCTGAGTTTCAGAGTTTTTTGAAGAGTATTGAGGATATGGTCCATTCTTGAGGTAAGCTTTTGCATGGCATCTTCAAAAGACGCTATTTTCGAGTTGGTATCCTCGCTCGGTTGGTTTCCGGGAATGTTGATGAGCTGCCTTTCGTAATCTTTTCCATCCGGTATGTGTTGGGTGGCGTCTCTTCACTGGCTGTTTGCAGGGTTGCCCGATCTGAGCATGTACACAAATGACATAGATTTGCCAGCTATCATGGGAGGAGGGATAAATTGATTTGTATCTTTAATTTGCCGAGCGTGGTTATTATGGGCCTTGTAGATATTAGGGGCCAGCTTGCGTACCTTGATACGGTCTACGTACCATTTACAGCGTTTGTAATTGGCAGAGTGGTTTCCGCCGCAGTTGGCGCTGAAGAAGACGGCTTCCTGGATTGCTTTTCAAAGAGGAGATCCTGTTGGGTGCTCTTCAGCACATCTACAAAAGACAAATTGATTCATGCAGTAATTATTTATATGTCCATAATCCTGGCAGCGGTGGCATTGTACAATGTCAACCGATCGGCGGTGGCGCTCCACTCAAACTCTTTGGCGGCCTAGAAGGTTTATTTTGAGCACTTCCTTATTGTTAGGGCTGGTTTGAGGTCCAGGAAAAAAATATGTAGCCTGTTTTGGTGCGTGCCATTTGAGGCCTTGCCTTTAGGATTAAAGATATTAACTACCTTGAGTCTTTTGTCTTCCATTTCCTTGATAATATAGCCCTAGGCCGTAAAGGACGCCATCTGTTTGATGACAATGCGAAAAGGCTTATCTCCTAGGAGTTGATAGTGGCAGTTTTGCATTTCGTCTGTTCCATGAAGGCAACTACTTTGCGGAAGGCTGGAACGTCGCTTGTGTAATGTCTAGTTAGACCTAAGCCAGACGTGCGAGTCTAGTAGCTGCTTGATGGTATAACTTGGTTCAAGGCAGCCTGGAATTTGTGGATGTCTGTTATAATCGAAACCATGATGGGATCGGGTTTTCTAGACTTAGGAGGCGGTGGAGATGGTGCAGGCAGTGGCAGGTCCTCCAGCATGCTGGCTTCTTACTACATAGCGTCTATTTCCATATATTCCTGATTTTCGTCAGCATCGTTATCGGCAGTGTCTAGAGCTGCAAATCTATTAAGTCTTAGACGAGCATCTTTTGATGTTGATGGGATGTCGTCGCTTGACCGGCTGGCTTGGAGTACCTTTGATGCTTGCTGGTTAGATAATCTTTTGGTCTTGCCGTTTTTGTTGGCGCTTGCGGTTGGCAGTGCCGCTTGTTTGCCATTCCGAACTCGGGGGGTCGATATAAGGCACAGAACCGCCTTGTGTTTTGGTGTTGATTACAGGTGCAACAGAAGTTGTGATGGGCATATGAGCGGTGCATGGGTAGGGGGAGGGGGGGGGGGGGGGGATTATGGGGTGGCATGATGTCTTTCTGCTACTGCCTTGTGCATTGTTGGGGCCTGCTGAGCTGCGAGCCGTCGCAGAAGTAGCTGAAGCCACTGTAGAGGTGACTGCGGTAATAGGGCGTTGGCTGTGGTCGTGATGTAGACTGGGAAGCAAATCGAGGTGTAAGCGGGAATCTAGCTCTCGCAAAGCACAGTTTTATACCGCTCGTCTAGTCGCCTCGCTTGGGCGTTTATAGATCTCTTTTTGGAGATATACGATGGGGACAAGTTATATATTTCTGAGTCATTGGAGTCGCTATGCGTGTCCATGCTGAGAAGTGTTTATTTGCAACATTTACATCAACGGTTCCAAAAGGTCTCAAAAAATATGCTGAAAGATAAGAGCTGCGTTGCAAAAACGTAAACAAATGCACGCACAATCACACACACACGCACTACGCAGCTGCAGCCTTCGCTGCGTTTTATTGCCCTTGGGCAATTGTTTTCTATTATAGTTTAATTTTAATTTTAATAAGTATGTACATGTGCACGCATTACTTTGTCTGTTTTGATCATATTCATGATTTTGGTGGACAAGTAATTTCGTCATATAATGTGTAAGCAAAAAAGGAGACATCTTCGACTGAAATATTGTATGTGTGAATGTGTATGCATATTTTTGATTATGCAAGTTTTAACTTGAATTTCGGGAAAAGTTGTAAATGTAGAGAAAAATCGAGGTAATAATGGTGTACATATGTAACAAAATATAGATAAAAATAAAATAAATGTATAATTAATACATTCTTTGACATAATTATATTCACATACACATTATGCATAACATAATTAATAATATATTTTTTTTAAAAATGTATGTTGTTTTAATTTTTCAATTTAATAATTAAATTTTTTCATGAATCATAGTTTGGAATAGATAATGACAATAAGCTCCATGCCATCAAATGTTTCGAAATGGCTAGACTCAAAGACAGAAGTTGATTATCATGGACAAGGTAAGAAATCCACTTCCACTATTTCAACGTTAATTTAAACAAATTATACGTTCGCTTTTCTTTTCAGAGTTTGTTTTCCTTACTACACGAAACAAGTAAGGGAAAAACATCTTAGCCTTTGGAGCGGCGCACAAGGATCTTTCTGCTTCTTTGGGAGAATGAACGCAAGGATCTCAGAACCTATGAGCTAGAGAATTGAATTTGAAATTTTAGCTGTAGGTCCTCCTAGTGCCCGCGCAGATCGAGTTTGTTTCCGATATTCGATAACTTGCCCCGTTTCCAAGTAATCGATACAAATTGATATCGAAATCCGGTATTTTGAGCAATTTCGGCAAAATAATGTGAGCTAGAGTCACCAAACTTGATATGTAGCTTCTAGAATAGTATATATAAATCAAGTATATTCATTTTAAACCTTTCACCCCCTCCCCACTACTACCTCATAGCAATAAATCAAGTAAATAAACCAATTAATTCTGCGCACTAATATAAGCCACATATTCAAATACATGTACACAGACAAATTCATGCGCGTCTTTATTGAATTCTATCAACAGCACTGCAATTACGATTGTATTCTTTTCTGTGCTGTTATTTAATTCCTTTTTTTTTTCATTCAAACTCAATTATTGGTGTAGCTGTTGAGTAGAGGCGGTCGGTGTTAGTGTGGTCTGTTGCGAGTTCGAACCCTACCGAGGGCACTAACTTTTTTTTACTGCTAAAGCAAACGAGGGCGTAGCGCGAGCTGCATTGGGCGTTGGGAGAAGAGGGTTCAGAGTATCCCCTAGTCGGGAGCTCCCGAATAGAACCTCTTGCTTGTTTATTTTTAGTGAAGCAAACGAGCACTTTGCGTTGCTGGAGAATTTAGAAAAGCGTTATTCGAAATTTATGTTTCTATAACTTGAATAAATCTTGGGGCCAGTGCGCTACGCTGCTGTTGCCTGCACACAAATCATAGGCAAATTAGTTACTCCCACTCGCTGCACTCTCATCCCAGCCAAACTTGTATAGTTCCATGTTGAGACTCTTATGAACGGCTCGTTGAGTATCCAAAAGTTGGCGCTAATGGGTAAATGTGGCTAAAGTTAAAATTAATTTTTGAAATGTGTTGCTAGCATGCCAGGCAGGGGCAGGGGTCAATAATAATTATTTTCTTTATTTACCCGGCTCATAATATATATTTTCAACACTTGCTGACCCTTACCCCAACACCCATTTGGCCACAATGAAAATCATATCATTATCAATTTGAAGGGCGAATTTATCTGATGGGTGACTATACGCCAATTGTGGTCGAGAGGCAATCGACTCTGCTTGATAACATCCGAAGCGTGCTTGTCATTAAAAAATCCTTTTCAAATGATCTGTAGCAATCTGTAGAAAAATAAGTCCGGACTTAATGCTATCTGCTTGTTTTTTCTCTGCATTTTCTTTTTTATACCCTGAAACGAATTAAAATAGCAGCAAAGAAAACAATACAATCGCAATTGCAATGCTGTTGATGGAACTTAAAGAAGACGCGCGTGAATGTGTGTGCTACATGTATACAGAATTTCTTGGAATTTGCGCTTGTTGCCGCTGATAGGAGAAAAGTCAAAACACGTTTTCTGTAATCATTTCTGTGTTTCTTAAGCGATTTTCTACAGTGCATCTTATTGTAATATACTATAGAATATTCGGGTATTTTCAAAAAGTCAATTGCATTTAAATTGTGGCTTATATTTGTGGGTAGCATAAATTGGTTTATTTACTTGATTTGTAGCTATGTATGTGGCGATAGCGGGGAGGTGGGGACAGATATAAAATGAAATATACTTGATATATATACTATTCTAGAAGCTACATGTCTAGTTTGGTGACTCTAGCTCTTATTATATACAAAAATTCCTCAAAAAACAGGATTTCGATATCAACTTTTATTTGGAAACGGGGCAAGTTATCGAATATCGGAAACAAACTCGATCTGCGCGGGGACTAGGACTACAGCTAAAATTTCAAGTCTCTAGCTCTTATAAGTTCCGAGATCCTTGCGTTCATACATACGGACAGACGGACGGACGGCCGGACGGACGGACAGACAGACGGACATGGCTAAATCGACTCGGCTGTTGATGCTGATCAAGACGCTTAGGTACCTTTACCAACGCTTACAGGCTAAAATGCAAAAATTTCGCATCAAAGTGGCAAACCCTTTCATTATTTCATATTACTCGTCACCTAAAAAGGGAAGAAATGCCTTCGACATTTGAGAAACAAATTAATTTGTGCGGGCACATACACACTCATATATTTAAACGATCCCTAGATATAATTAGAGAGCACTAGAGTAAGCCAATGCAGTTGTCTGTAGTGAGAGCGAGATAAAAAACAGAGATACCGTTCTACCACACTAATCATATGTGTTTCTTTTTCACTTGCTGTCGGAGAGTGTCTCGATCCCGAACAAAAACGAAGACGACTTTGGACCTACCGAAAAATATATGCATGGTCCCATTCTTTTACTCTAGTTGTCCAGTCTATATGTATGTTCTATGGTTAGGGATATAACATACAAGCCGACTGATACGCAGCGACGTTTGTTGTGCATTGCCAAGCTAAAAAGCAGTGCATTGAATTGGCTGCATGCAGATCCAACGCGAATAACGAAACCGATCGCAGAACTACTGGATATTTTAAATGTTACGTTTCGCGGTAAGTTGTCAAAGGATCGTACGTAAATTTGAAATACATACGTACAACAGAGAAGAAGGTATGTCTGAAACAGATTTATCTTCATTGCACCTGGAGAAATATCAGTTTGCTTGCATCGGCTGCTTGTACACTTTTTTGACCGCAACGGCTGTCAGCATATTGTTAAATTGTCAAACTTATTTAGGCATTATTGCATAATAATTTCGATTGCCTTAGCGATATATTGAACAAATGAGGTTGACAGGTGCCGGGGGAATATCGGCTTACACAGCAAAACATATAGATGGGCGTGTGCGTGTGTGAGTTTCTGTATTTGTATCTCCGGCGCATCGTGTGTTGGGGCACTTCATGCATCGCTGCGGCGCCTTAGCTGTCAATCACAACTGGTTGACAAATTGCTTTCGGACTCGACCGACGTGTTGACATCAGCATGCCCAAGTGTCCAACATTACGTGCGGCTGCCTATTCCTGAGCTCGTCCGCGATGCGCTTAGATGGCCAACACTTTTTCAAGTGAAAAAGTATGAGAAATAAATTTAAAATGGGAGCTAAGCTTGAAATGTTTTTAGCTTTGATGACTTGACAGCCAACACTGCTCGTCCTGACTTAGGCGCTCCCTTGGACAACTTTTGCCATGCGCTAAGCTATCCAGTTGGATCATCTCAGAGAAAAAGTTGCATTTGCGGTTTTCTGGAATGGCTAAAAAGCAAAAGGATGAAATAAAATGAATGAATGAAAAAGGAGCGCCCACCAAAAGACTGAGTTTCAAAATTATTTTTACTTACTAAGTATCATTAAGGATTTCTATAGGATATTACTGAGTTTTAAGCTGCGACCGCACAGTTTTCTTAGCTGCTTTTAGTTTGCCTTTTATTTGGCAGTGAAAAGAGATTAGGGAACAGCCACTACTGTGGAAATCTAATACACATATGTAGAATAACATACATTCACATATTCCGGCCAGGGAAATCACACTTGCAACTTTCAAGTATGCATAATAGGAATTATGGAAGATTTAGCTTTTAAGCTTTCGACTTTCATAAACATCCTTCTATCAGAAATTTGTTTATTTTTAGCGTTTTCTATTTTAATGATTAGCACTAGAATCAACAAGTAAGAGTGTTCCTAGGAAGTACCCTGAACCCAGCATTCAGTTACCTTCACGTCGCAAACTGTACACTTTATGCACTATCTTTCACTTATTCTACACTATGTGCGGGAAATGTATTCATGACTATTTTCGATGTTTATAGTCTGATATTTATTTAATTTTCTGGGCCTAGTATGGTACATACTATACGAAAATGTGCATACTAAGTTTGATGGCTCTCTTTTAAGTTTTCAGTTGTGCTTGAATACTATCATGTAAAAAAGAAACTTGTTTGGTATACGGTTATAATGGTATAATAATAATAATAGTAATAGACGGTTCAAACAAACAGATATGATACTTGGTAGATTTTAGGCAAATGAAGTTTTTACGAAAAAAAAATATTTTTCAATACGATTGTTTTACGATTGTTAACTATCAGCATGCAAACCCTAGCCTAATATTTTTCAGCCTAACCCCGCAAAATAAACTGTGTTTTTCGGCTCTCTATAATGAATATATGTTGCTTGTAATATCTTTATAAGAATTCCCGGAAATGTGCACTAGGTATGTGCCATATATCCCATGATGACATAATTTCGTTTTCATGCATAGATACATCAGTGAGGAGTCGGGCCAGAAGCCGACATAAAAGTCAGGCCAGAGCCTGCGATTCAGGCTCATCAGCCTGTTGGCAGGCCGTCTAGCGGAGAGTGTAACACAATGTGATAAATGAGGATTTTATAATCGTTTGCTTGACATGATTATGTATCTGGGGCAACTCCTGCACTTAGCTGGAAGGAGGCTGCGTCTGATTCAGTCAGTGGCCAGCAGCAATGTTGACATATACAGACATTTTTCTGTGCTGATCCACATTTTGTATGCACTAGCTCTTTCGGCCATTTATCTATGTAGGCGTGGCTGTGTACTTTGAATATGTATATATATCTATGTGTATATGCATCTGAAAATGATAAATTATATTGTGTCTACGTTTTGATGCAATATGGTACCCCTCCTGTCTTCGTCTGACGTGTGTATGATTCATGCGGCAACCTCTGCCTCTACTCCTGTGTCATTCCACGACTCTGTCACTAGCCTCGACTCGTCCTATTTTTTGATTAATTGAATCTCCCTTGGCGACAAATGGAAGTTTAAATTGCCTTCTGACCGTTTGTTGTGACAGTTTCGTCTTGGAACAAATAGATTCACAAATGAAAATTTCATTGAGCTTGCACTTTTAAAAAAAAAAATTAATATTTATAATAATATAATAAAAATAAATAATGTGTTTCACATACACCCAGAGAGAAAATATCAAAAATTTCGTACTTGAATCAAGTAAATCCGGTCATAAAAGTATGGTAAGACCGGTAATATTTAATTCAAGTATGAAAATCTTATTTCAAGTTTTATTTTTTAAGTATGAAAATACTTAAATCAAGCTTTGTTTGTTTTTCAGCCTTTTTACGCTGAATTTAAGAACGGAATAGTATTGAATCAAGTTTTAATGATTAATGATTAATATACGACCAATATGCCCTTAATGCAATCCCAGTTTGAGCTTGAAATAAGTTTATATAAATCTTGATCCAAGGGCTAACAAACTTAAATCATACTAAATTTATGACCTAAAATACTTGTATTAATCACATTTTGGTCTTTAATGAAGACCAATTTAGTCTTTACTTTTTTTGTAATTATTTATTTTAATTTTTTTATGGTCTAGCTAGATAAGGATATAGCCGAGGGGCGATCATTTATATAAAGGGTAAAGAGTAAAGGTCCAAGATGACTACCTTGAGGTACACCAGAAGTAACGTGAACTTGTTTTGAGGCAGTCAGTCTCAGCATTACTCTTCGGGTCCTACCTTTTAAATAAGAACTAATCAAAAGCAAAAGAGACGGAGGGAAACTTAATCGGTGAAGTTTTAAGAGTAATAGATCATGGTGCACAGAGTCAAACGCCTTACTGATGTCAGTGTAAATGACATCAGTTTGCATTTTCGAAAGGAAAGCATCATTTACCAAGGATGAAAATTATAGCAGATTGCTCAGAGCTGACCGATTTTTTACGAATCCATGTTGCACAGGGGAGACAACTGATTTGCAGAAATGCTGCAAATTCGAAGTAATTATTTTTATACCCTGAACCCATTAAAAATGGGTAAAAGGGGTATAATGTATTTGTGAAAATGTATGCAACAGGCAGAGGGAAGCATCTCCGACCCCGATCAACAGCCGAGTCAATCTAGCCATGTCCGTCTGTCTGTCCGTCCGTCCGTCCGCCCGTATGTATGAACGCAAGGATCTCAGAACCTATAAAAGCTACAGACTTGAAATTTGAGCTGTAGATCCTCCTAGTGCCCGCGGAGATCGAGTTTGTTTCCGATATTCGATAACTATCCCCGTTTCCAAGTATGTCGATAAAAATCGATATCGAAATCCTGTATATACCCTGAACCCATTGAAAATGGGTAAAAGGGGTATAATGTATTTGTGCAAATGTATGTAACAGGCAGAAAGAAGCATCTCCGACCCCACAAAGTATATATGTATATTCTTGATCAGCATCAATAGCCGAGTCGGTATCGAAATCCTGTTTTTTGAGCAATTTCGGCAATTTATGCTGCCCACAATATAAGCCACAATTAAAATACAATATACCTTTTGAGAATACACAAATATTCTATGGGACAAAAAGATGTACTCTCGAAAATTTCATTAAGATCGGTTGAGAAACACAAAAGTTATAAGTTTTAGTGCTCCCGTGTTGTTGGCAGCAGCTAGCGTAAATTGCAAGAATTTCTGTATACATTTTCACACACACATTTAAGCGCGTCTTCTTTGAATTCTGTCAACAGCATTGCAATTGCGATTGTATTGTTTCTGTGCTGCTATTTTAATTCGTTTTTTCTCGTTAATAGTCAAATATTGAAGAAATATTTATATTTTTTGGCTGGTGTGGCTGTTGAGTAGATTATGCGGTCAGTTACGAGTTCGAACCCTGCCAAGGGAACTTTTTATACCCTGAACCCATTGAAAATGGGTAAAAAGGGAATAATGTATTTGTGCAGCTAAATTTACAGGCAGAAGGATGCTTTTCCGACCCCATAAAGTATATATGTATGTATATTCTTGATCCGAGTCGATCTAGCTATGTCCGTCAGTCACAAATATTCTATGGCACAATTAGATGTACTGTCAAAAATTTCATTAAGATCGGTTAAGAAATACAAAAGTTATGTGCGCACGTGTTAGGAGCAGTTAGTGCACAGACAAATTCATGCGCGTCTTTATTGAATTCTATCAACAGCACTGCAATTGCGATTGTTATATTTTATGTGCTGCTATTTAAATCCGTTTTTATTTTCATTAAAACTCAATTATTGGTGTAGCTGTTGAGTAGAGGCGGTCAAAGTTGGTGTTAGTAAAGGAAGCATCTCCGACCCCATAAAGTATATATATTCTTGATCAGTATCAATAGCCGAGTCGATCTAGCCATGTCCGTCTGTCTGTCTGTCCGTCCGTCGGTCCGTCTGTCCGTATGTATGAACGCAAGGATATCAGAAGTTATAAGAGCTAGAGACTTGAAATTTTAGCTGTAGGTCCTCCCAATGCTTGCGCAAATCAAGTTTGTTTCCGATATTCGATAACTTGTCCCGTTTCCAAGTAATCGATAAAAATCGATATCGAAATCTTGGTGTTTGCGCAATTTCTGCAAATAATATGAGCTAGAGTCACCAAACTTGACATGTAGCTTCTAGAATAGTATAGTATGTCTGTATGTAGTATGTCTTTCATTTTATACCTATCGCCTGTTGGAAGAATAGGGTTCAGGGTATCCTCTAGTCGAGAACTAGAACCTCTTACTTGTTTTTATTTATCCTTATTACTACTAAGGCAAACGAGTCGCAGCGCGAGCTGCATTTGGTGTATATAAGAATAAGAGGGTTCAGGGTATCCCCTAGTCGGGAGCTCCCGACTAGAACCTCTTACTTGTTTAGGAATACTATGGGTGCGGCATACTCTGAATCGCTTCTACGTATGATTCCGGTTTCTAGGTATTCGTCTAGCATTTTTTGGATCTTGTCATTTTCCGTGTATGAAAACCGTCTTGGTCAGCAACTAAAAGGCTTATAGTTTTCTAAGGATATTTTCATTTCACATTTAACGATTGGATCATTTGGCTTTTTTGCGTTCACTTACGTTTCCTCAAACATTTTTATGAACCGGCATTTCATTTCATAGCTTATATTTTGCCCACAGCTGTAATCCGGAAATTGATCATGCACTACATTTATGCAAAACATACGTTTGTCAAAATTGTCTTTCATAACTTCATCGTAAATATGCCGTTCTTAGCTTTTCTTCTAAAGTTGTCGTTAAAATATTCTCGTTCGTGGGTTGCATTATTTGATGACTTATTTGTACTAACTGTTTCGTTGTGCATTGTTTGCTTCATAATTTTCTGATCGCTTAACAGTCGCTCACTAACAGCTGCATCCCTTACTAATTGCTCGCTAAAAGTTTGATCACTTAACAGTTGCTCTCTTAACAGTTGCTTACTAACAGATTGGTCTCCTAACAGTTGCTCACTAACAGTCTGGTTTCTTAACAGTTTCTCACTAACAGTCTGGTCCCCTAACAGTTGGTCACTAACAATCTAGTCTGTTAATAGTTGCTGTTTGTTGCACCCTTTCTGTATTTCATCATTAATGTTTCAGTTTCCTTAGCCTCAATCAGGCTCAGGGTGTCTAGATTTATGCTCAGACCACATGCACTCATGAAATCTCTGCCCAATACTATATTGTGACTCATAGACTCATCGGCTATAACAATTAATTCAAAATAAATTTTTATTGATTCTTTGAAAATATAGCACGAAGTTTTTCCAATTACATTAAGTCGGCTTTTATTTAGTCCAAAATTTAAATTGATAACTGAATTTAATGGGATTTCACTGGGTATATATGATTTTTTCACAAATGAGATGTGGCATTCTGTAATAATTGATAGTTTAACATTATGATTCAAGTATATTTTTAAACGCCTTATGTAGTTGTTATCGCTTTCGCTTGCGCTCTTCTTAATTGCACATTGAGCTACAAAATAGCCCATTTCGCCGCATGCATAACAAGATCCAGGAACTATCTTTGGTTTGCGGCAATCCTCCATAAAATGACCCCGGGAGTTTGCAATTTCTGCAACGTAGGTCATTGTTGACCAGCGCCGTTGTTGATGTCACCCTGGGTTTGCTTACCCGCTCTTGCCTTGGAAGAACTATGTTGATAAACGCATGATGCATCTGCTCAGGACTAGCGAAACATTGAATCCGGGCTTGGTCGCGCAACCTCTCGGATGGAACTCCCTCGATGATTTGTTCTAAGAGTTCGTCTTCGTCCATATTGATGGTTTCGGCTAGAATCATCTTGTGTTCGAAATAAATCTCAATTTTTTCTTGTATTTGCCACTAGCGTTGTTCGAATTTGCGTCGTATGTCTGATTTTGAAATTTTTTTTTCGAAAGCCACGTTCAGCTGATTGCACAATGTTCCTTTTATCTCCAGAATGCGCGTTGAATTGGCATGTAACCAGTGTTGCGCTTTTCCTTTCCGCTTTGTCATAAACAGCATGCGCCAGTAATTGTCGTATAAACCATAGATTTGTGCAATGTTTTTAATTTGATTGACCCCCATGAGTTCGCTTCCGTTCCCATCGAATTCTAACGTCGCCTCTTTCGCGATGGCGATTTTTGCAGCTGATACGCGATTCGTTGTAGTTTTTTCTCTTTCACGAGTTTGTAGAGTTTTTGCAGCTGTTTCAATGCCAACGCCTCCGTCTCTGTCTCGACATTCGTTGTTGGCAACGCCGTTATCGCTGTCTTTGCTTTGAGTTTCGCTGCTAGCGCCACCGCTGCCGTTTGCCGTTACATTTTGCTGCTGAATTTGCTGTAGCTCAATTTTGCTCGCATTTACTTCACCTTGTAATTGCCTAATTACTTCCATTAGTTCGCTTATACATACATATGTATTTGCATACATATGTAAATTATTTTGGGCTTCTGTTGCTGGGTTGTCAATGCTCCGATCTGGCTGCTTTCCTTATTCTGCTGCTTCACGACGTCTATGTAGTTGCTCCTTGGTCGTGCCTGTCTGTTCCCCAAGTTAGCTGATTCCAGCATGTCCACATCGTCGGCGTCTAAACCCGGAGCACTGCCGCGTACACTCGGTGCGAATGTGTTTAGACGACCAATCAATTCCGCCTTGCTTCCTGTCGTCGGTGCTCCTAAAACAGATAGCCAATTTTTCAATTGGATGACCCAAAAATGTTCAAATCTATTTTTTTTTTTGGTTTTGCTAGGTTGAACCACTTCTGAATTTGTAGAAGTCAAATGCCGCTTTCAAAGTAAAAAACACGATTTATCTCGATACGTTCGAGACTGTTTGTTATTCGACTGTTCGGTCGCATTTGCTAAAAGGCTCCTCAAAAAATTTTAACGCGACTTGGGAATTGTTAACCAAGCGTTATGAAAACAAACGGATAATATTTTCCGAACAATTAAATCGGCTTATAGAGTTGCCAGTACTGAACAGTGATTCAGCAGAGCACATTAAAGCATTTATTGATTCAATTGATGAATAAATACATTTAATAAAATTAAAACGGTCTTATCGGAAGACGTTCATGTAATTTTTGCGCACATGATTATTTGCAAGTATAATAGAGAAACTTTGCAATCATATGCAAATTCTGTGAAAAGATCAAAAGAAGTTCAAAAACTGTCCGACGTAATGGAGTATTTAGAGCAAAGGTTGAGTGCTCTATGCTCATTGAAGGACGAGGAGAAAAAACCAAAAGTCAATGAGGACTTTTTAGAAAATGGCCCAGTTTGCAAGGTAGCCGGGCATTATAAAGATTTGGAGAGAACTTGGGTTAAAGAAGTTGCAGAAACAGAAATCTGCGAGAAAATTGTTATTAAAACAACAAAAAAATTAGATAGAAGGGATACAGTAACCGTTCCGCTTAAGGATGATAAAGAGACAGGAGAAACAAGACCACAAGAGATGGCACGGTTTCTACGCTCAGAAAATAATTGCAGAAGAAATACACAGCTTTAGGAAATTTCTAGAAATTTCTTAGGAGAGTATGTGGACCTTGAAAATAACGTCGAGTCCAAGGAAAGCGAAACTAATTTCGTAGGTGCGTCAAGGAAGCTAGATCAAGATTTCCTAAAAGGCGACAAAAACTTAACATTATTAAAAGAAATAAGAATCCCAAGGTGGTTACAGACTAGCACAAAGCTTGATATACAGCTGCATGGATTCACGTATGCATCATAGAAAGCATACACAAGAGTGGTATATGATAGAGGAAAGGACAATAAAGTCAGGATAGTAAAGATAAAATTACAAGATGGAAGTTCCACAAGAACAGTTACCAAAGTGTGCTCGCTTATTAGCATACAGGCACACGACAAAAAAAGAACATGTTGAAAATACTGAGAAAAGTAAAGTAATAGATATTCAAGAAAATAAAAAAATTCAACTTAGATAGATGGAAACTCATTAATAGAATGAAGAAAGAGTTTTAGTCAAAGTGGAATGAAGATTATTTGTATACCCTACAACAAAGAAGTAAGTGGAAAAAAGAAAGACGGGATATACAAGAGGGACAAATAGTAATAGTGAAAGACGAAAACTGTCATCCAGCAAGATGGCCCTTGGGCAAAGTAAAAGAGGTACATAGGGGAAAAGATAACAAAGTCAGGGTAGTAAAAGTAAAATTACAGGATGGATTTACCACAACACCAATTACAAAAGTGTGCCCGCTTATCGGCATACAGGCACAAGACAAAAATGAAAACTAGCAGAAAACTAATGAGGAGGAAAGGAGAAGCTCTAAGAGATGTAAATCTCAAAGTTAGGATTGATACTCATGCTGTTCTGCCAAGTATCAAATACAACCCCGTTAAGGGAACAAGAAAGAAAATGGGTGGTACAAAAAATTAATAGCTTCTCAGCAATGTATCTAGATCCAACACAAAAACCCAATATGAAAAAGGCGTTCACCATTGAATTGGGCTCTCTATATCACATTTTGTTTGGTATAATGGACGCCGACGATAGGGAAATAATGGAAGAAAACACGAAAACATTACTTTAAAATCAACACAATTTAAACGAATTACAGAAAAAACAGACGTCAGCAATCGACTCAACAGCAAATATAATAAAAGTGACAACAGAGGACATAAATAGAAACTTTGAAAAAATGAATCAACTAGTGTTCTCAACTCATGTTCTCTACATGACCGAACTTCTCAAGGAGAGGTTTTATGTTTTTAAGGAATCCATTAGTTTCTTCATAATAACTAAACAACTAAGCTCATTAATTTATGAATGCGACAAAATACAAACAGGAATTATAGGACTATTAGTTGACATACATCATGACTCAATCCAAACATTTCAAAGCCCAGACAATTAAGGGACGAAGTCTCCAAGATAAAAGATAGCCTATCCGAAAAATTAGTACTTTCAGGAAAGAGAAGCAATACAGAAATTTAGGAGATTTACACACTGTTAAAGGCAAAGGGTATTTTTATAGAGAATAAACTCATCATAAATGCCAAAATACCATTGTTCAGTAGACACCCGTCCCAGCTGTTTAGAATTATACCAGTACCAATACAAAGAGATGGACAGATGATAATGATACAGTTAAGTTCAGAATATTTAGTTTATAACTTTGAGATGGATTCGTACCATCTAATGATTGAATCGACATTAAACAAATGCCAAAAATGGCAATCAAACAAGCGAGTGTGTGAGGGAAATTGGCCTTGGAGCAGTGCCAGTGATAGCACTTGTGAAACTTCACCTTTTAAACCAAACAGACCATCGAATTGTGTTTATAGATCTGTAGTAGACTCCAAAACATACTGGGTAGAATTAGAAGGCAGAAGCAGTTGGCTCTTTAAGCACCTACGTAATACGACAACTAGGATCCACTTTGAAAAAACACCAGCAGAAATAGTGAACTTGCCAGACCAAGGAATACTATCAATCAGATCTGACTGTACAAATTGTTAAAAGGTTTAAACTTCCACTATGTTTCGGGACATGCTTCGTTTATGATTGAATTAGATTTAGTCAATAATTATTGTATACCTGATAAGAAAAATAACTGTAACAAAAAAACTGCAGGCTATCACCTTTGTCGGCCCTCCGCAGAATGTTCACACGTGACACCGAGTCTAAATTTGAACTTTGGTAAAATTATATCCCATAATAATAGATAGCGCACTTGTAGTCGCTTAACATTGTAAGAGCGACCTACGCTAAGAAATGTCATATTAGAAATATAAGTAGCAAGGGTAAAAAATACACTAATTAAACACAATAGTTTATGACCGCTGCTGCCGCATGCATTGACAACAGCCGTAATTAAGACACTCTGTTAGTATATAAGACCTAGGATTCGTAAGAATAAAATCAGAATCTTACAAGTACTCAAATTGGACATATCCGTTCAGCCGCAGTTGGCGCAGAAGTCGGCTTCCTGGACTGCTTTGCAAAGAGGAGATCCTGTTGGGTACTCTTCAGCACATCTACCACAGACGAATTGTTTCATGCAGTAATTTTTTATAAGTGCATAATCCTGGCAGCGGTGGCAAAGTACAGTGTCAGCCGATCGGAGGGGGCGCTCCACTAAAACTCCTTGGCGGCATAGAAGGTTTATTTTGAGCGCTTCCTTATTGTTGGGGCTGGTTTGAGGTCCAAGAAAAAAATATGTAGCCTGTTTTTGTGCGTGCCATTTGAGGCCTTGCCTTTAGGATTAAAGATATAACTACCTTGAGTCCTTTGTCTTCCATTTCCTTGATAATATAGCCCTAGGCCGTAGAGGACGCCATCTGTTTGATGACAATGCGAAAAGGCTTATCTCCTAGGAGTTGATAGTGGCAGTTTTGCATTTCGTCTGTTCCATGAAGGCAACTACTTTGCGGAAGGCTGGAACGTCGCTTGTGTAATGTCTAGTTAGACCTAAGCCAGACGTGCGAGTCTAGTAGCTGCTTGATGGTATAACTTGGTTCAAGGCAGCCTGGAATTTGTGGATATCTCTTATAATCGAAACCATGATGGGATCGGGTTTTCTAGACTTAGGAGGCGGTGGAGATGGTGCAGGCAGTGGCAGGTCCTCCAGCATGCTGGCTTCTTACTCCATAGCGCCTATTTCCGTATGTTCCTTTATAGATCTCTTTTTGGAGATATACGATGGGGACAAGTTATATATTTCTGAGTCGTTTGAGTCGCTATGCGTGTCCATGCTGAGAAGTATTTATTTGCAAGATTTACCGCAACGATCCCAAAAAGTCTCAAAAAAATATGCTGAAAGATAAGAGCAGCGTTGCAAAAACGTAAACAAATGCACGCACCATCACACGCACACGTACTAGAGTGCACACGCGAAATAGATAAGAAACGTTTTTTTCTATGCAGCTGCAGCCGCCTTCGCTGCGTTTTATTGTCCTTGGGCAAGTTAATTTGTGTTTGTTTTCTTTTATTGTTTAATTTTTTGCAAGTTATTGTTGCCAGCAATGCTGTAACAGCATTACCCCAAACTTAAACAGTGACGCTTGGCGCCAGAAAGTTTATTACACGCCGATATTGAATCTTAGATCACTTTGACTTGATTGTTACGTACTTCCGTTGAACGAGAGACTCATCTATGCAACAACAACGTTAGAACCCAAATCGTGTTTTTGTTGTTTTGCGCGCTGCCCTGCAGGAACGACAGAGAAACACGCAACAAACACAGTGGCATTATCTGTCCCTGTTTTTTGCACTGCGATCAAAACGGAAGATAAAACGAGAAAGAAGTGCTATCTTCGGCACACCGAAGATTTAATACCCTTGCAGACCCAACCTTTTCAAAATGCTCATAGTGCTTTGCCCGTATCTAAGAAGCACAGGGAAAATAGTTAATGCCGAGTATGGTTAAGATATCTTGAAAAACAAAACAGGTTTCCATACAACAACTTAATTTTCGACCGATCGTTCCTATGGCAGCTATATGATATAGTTGCCCGATGTGAATAAGATTTTGCATAAGTGGAGGGAGCACAGTAAAACTAATAAATGCCGAGTTTGGTCAAGATATCTTGAAAAACAAAAAAATTCCATACAACAGCATAATTTTCGACTGATCGTTCCTATGGCAGCTATATGATATAGTTGTCCGATCTTAATAGAATTTTGCATATATATGGGGACCGTAGTAAAACTAATAAATACCGAGTTTGGTTAAGATATCTTGAAACACATAAAAATTTTCTATACAAAAACTTAATTTTCGACCGATCTTTCCTATGGCAGCTATATGATATAGTGGTCCGATCTTAATAGGATTTTGCATATATATGGGGAGCCTAGTAAAACTAATAAATACCGAGTTTGGTCAAGATATCTTGAAAAACATAAAAATGTTCCATACAAAAACTTAATTTTCGACCGATCGTTCCTATGGCAGCTATATGATATAGTTGCCCGATCTTAATAGGATTTTGCATATATATGGGGAGCGTAGTAAAACTAATAAATACAAAGTTTAGTCACGATAACTTTATAAACAAAAATGTTTTTCATACAAGAACCTACTTTTCGACCGATCGTTCCTATGGCAGCTATATGATATAGTGGTCCGATCCAGCTGGTTTTGACATATGAGCTGCGTGCAACAGAAAGAGGGAATTCTGCAAAGTTTCATAAAGATAGCTTTAAAACTGAGAGACTAGTTCGCATAGAAACAGACAGACGGACAGACGGACAGACGGACATGGCTATATCAACTCGGCTGTTGATACTGATCAAGAATATATATACTTTATGGGGTCGGAGATGTCTCCTATGCGTTACACATTTCACGACAAAATTATAATACCCTCTGCAAGGGTATAAAAAAATGGAGTTTCATGGGCACTGTTGTATTTTTGTTTGCAACCTCGCTATCGCTCATGAAGTGTTTCGAAAAAGAGCTTTTGATCCAAAAGTATGCTCTGTATATTTATTACTCTATGCTGCCAAGCCATTCTGTTGCGGCTGTGACGTCACAGCCTAAGGCGATTTGTGTGTGATCGTTGCGTTCAGTAGATTAGCACACTTGTAAATAAATTCACTATTATAAAAAACCCTATTAAAAAATTACTTAAATGTGCGTTATAAAGATAGAAATACATATATTCTAAGCAATACAAGAAATGAAATTCTATAATATGTGACGACATAGATTACCCTTTGATAATCATAGCGTTATCCTTTGATTTTAATGGCATGGCCTGCTGGCATTCGAATTTTCTACCTACTTGTGCCGAGACTCGGCTATGCAACAACAACGTTAGAACCCAAATCGTCTTGTTGTTGTTTTAACGCGCTGCTTTGTAGAAACGACAGAGAAACACGCAACAAACACGATGGCATTATCTGTCCCTTTTCTTTGCACTGAGTTTCCTATGTCCTTATAATCTTGCTTCAGAATTTCAGCGATCGAAACAGAAGATGAAAAAAAAAATGGGGTTTCATGGGCACTATTGTTGTTTTGCAGCTGATTTGTTGTTGCTTCCTAGTAGATAGAGCGATTCCGATAATCGATAGCTTGCCCCGTTTTCAAGTAATCGATAAAAAATGGATATAGAAATCCTATTTTTTGCAGCAATATAGGTAAATAATAAGAGCTATAAATCAAGTAAATAAACAAATTTATGCTGCCCGTCAATATAAGCCTCAATTGAAATGCAATTGTCATTTCAAGAATACACGAATATTTTATAGTACAATAAGATGTAGAAAATTTCATAAAGATCGGTTAAGAAATACAGAAATGATTAAAGAAAACGTGTTTTGACTTTTCTCCTATTAGCGGCAGCAAACGGAAATTCCCAGAATTTCTGTATACATACATGTACACACACATACACACATTCATGCGCGTCTTTATTGCATTGCAATTGCGATTGTATTGTTTTCTGTGCTGCTATTTTAATTCGTTTTTTTCTTATTTTGTAAGCATATTTAGCGCGGCTGTTGGGTAGGAACGGCGGCAAGTAGTGCGGGCTGTTGCGGATTCGAGACCTACCGAGGAAACTTTTTTCTTTTTTTTTTGGCTGGTGTGGCCGTTGAGTAGGGGTTGTGGCAAGAAGTGGGGTCCGTTGCGTGTTCGAGTCCTATTGAGGGATCGATTTTTTGTAAAGCCTAAGCCCATAAAAGCCATTTATAAGAATATACGAATATTTTACAGCACAATAAGCTCTACTGAAAATTTCATCACGATCAGTTAAGAAACACAAAAGAAAATGTATTTTGGATGCCCACGCGTTTGCGGCTGCTAGCGCAAATTCCAAGAATTTCTGTATACATGTACACACACACATTCATTCGTCTGCTTTGAATTTTATCAACAGCATTGCAATTGCGATTGTATTGTTTTCTTTGCTGCTATTTTAGTTCGCTTTTTTATTTATTAAAAACTCTATTATTGGTGTGGCTGTTGAGTAGAGGCGGCGGAAAGCAGCGAGTCAGTTACGAGTTCGAACCCTACCGTGGGGACTATTTTCTTTTTTTTTTCTGGTGTGGCTGTTGCGTAGAGGCGGCAGCAAGTAATGCGGTCGGTTGCGAGTTCGAACCCTGCCGAGGGAACATTTTTTTTTAAATGTATCTTTATTACTACTTAAGCAAAAGAGCGCGTCGCGCGAGCTGCATTTGGTGTTGGAATAAGAGGGTTCAGGGTATCCCTTAGTCGGGAGCTCCCGACTAGAACCTCTTACTTGTTTAGTTTGATTTTGCGTTTGCGGACCAACCTTATCCACCTTGCTTCAGAATTAAAACGGTAATAAAAACTCGGAGTCAGTTTTCAGCTCTGTATCTGTTTATTATTCTATGCTCAATGCTCTATGCTCAATGGGCAACGGCAGAAGTAGCTGTAGACAGCCGGTCATTGAGTAATAAAGAGACAGAGCTGAAGGCTTGCTCCGAGCTTTTTTTACCGTTTTGAAAATCATGAGAGGTAGATCGGGATGGTCCGCAAACGCAAAATCCAACTCAAAAATAAAGCTCATTTACTATAGGAAGCAACAACAAATCATTCGCAAAACAACAACAGTGCGCATTTGTTTTTATCGTCGTCCGTCTTGATCAAAAGTTTCTGCGCGATGATGAGGACATAGGAAACTCAGTGCAAAGAAAAGGGACAAATAATGCCACTGTGTTTGTTGCTGGTTTCTCTGTCGTTCCAACAAGGCAGCGCGTAGAAACAACAACAACACTATTTGGGTTCTAATGTTGTTGTTGCATAGCCGAGTCTCGGCGCAAGTAGGTAGAAAAATCGAATGCGAGCAGGCCATGCCATTTAAATCAAAGGGTTACGCACACGGCGTGTCAACATCATATACTATTACGTCACGTTTTAAAGAATTTCATTTCTTGCGATGCTTAGAATATATTTATATCTTTATTACGTACTTAAAAGTAATCTTTTATAATAATGCATGTATTTAATAATGTATTACTTTATTGTACGCAACGGTCGCACACAAAAAGCCTTAAGCTGTGACGTCACATGCGCAACAGAATGTTGCAATCTTCTCAAACTCATTTAATCCCTTGGCTGGGAAAACACATACATGCATATTTTTTGCCAATGTGTGTGAGATGAGACACACATGCCAACAACTATTTGGCGTGTCGAGGCATTGATACCCTTATTTATAGAAATGGTATAGAATGTTTAAAGAAAACAATTATTATTGATTGTACTAATAGTTGCACACTAAATACGAAATTATATTTTTCTCAGACATTGGGTCAAATATGTGTATATAAGAAGGTTAGTGGTATTTGGTTACAGAACTTATAAATAGTTAAAATACCCTATTTGAGAAAGGGTGCCTTGCTGATCGAAAAATGAAAAATTATAAAATCTGCCGGGCTGCTTGCAAGTTGAAAGCGAGTGGAGAAGAAGAAGACATGACTTTGCGAATTAAAGGCATAGCAGTGCTTAGAAACCACAACAATGAGTTAGAAGAGTGTAGAAGCTTAGATCATAGGCTGTAGCTTCACACCAAAAAGGGATAGCAGGGACAGAATTTGGGGTGTGCTTTTTTCATTGTCGAGTCGTTTGTTTTGATTATGTTGTTGTTGGTTCATATGGGAAATGTTCTGAAGTTGTCTTTGATTTTTGGGCAACGGCAGAAGTGGCTGTAGACAGCCGGTGTTGTGCTTGCAATTTGTCATTGAGTTATACTCAATTTTGTTTGCAACCTTGCTATCGCTCGTGAACTGTTTCGAAAAAGAGCTTTTGATCCAAAAGCCTCCTCTGTCTCTTTATTACTCAATGTGCCTGTTACATATGTTTGCACAAATACACTATACCCTTTTTACCCATTTTCAATGGGTTCAGGGTATAATAACGTTGTTTGTCCATTTAGCTGAATATTTGCATTATTAAAAGAAATCTTAGAATGGCTTACTTAAATAATTTGTTGTCGATTTGTAAATTGACAATTTACCGTTGCACCAATGATGCGTCCCTGGTCCAAGCCACTTGCAGTTTGTCTCCGACAGTTGAACGAGAGGGAAGTACGTAACAATCAAATCAAAGTGATCTAAGATTTAATATCGGCGTGTAATAAACTTTCTGACGCCAAGCGTCACTGTTTAAGTTTTGGGTAATGCTGTTACAGCATTGCTGGCAACAATAACTTGCAAAAAATTAAACAATAAAAGAAAACAAACACAAATTAACTTGCCCAAGGACAATAAAACGCAGCGAAGGCGGCTGCAGCTGCATAGAAAAAAACGTTTCTTATCTATTTCGCGTGTGCACTCTAGTGCGTGTGCGTGTGATGGTGCGTGCATTTGTTTACGTTTTTGCAACGCTGCTCTTATCTTTCAGCATATTTTTTTGGGACCGTTGCGGTAAATCTTGCAAATAAATACTTCTCAGCATGGACACGCATAGCGACTCCAATGACTCAGAAATATATAACTTGTCCCCATAGTATATCTCCAAAAAGAGATCTATAAACGCCCAAGCGAGGTGACTAGACGAGCGGTATAAAACTGTGCTTTGCGCCTCGAGATGCTACCCAGTCTACATCACGACCACAGCCAACGCCCTATTACCGCAGTCACCTCTACAGTGGCTTCAGCTACTTCTGCGACGGCTCGCAGCTCAGCAGGCCCCAACAATGCACAAGGCAGTAGCAGAAAGACATCATGCCACCCCATAATCCCCCCCCCCCGTCCCCCTACCCATGCACCGCTCATATGCCCATCACAACTTCTGTTGCACCTGTAATCAACACCAACACACAAGGCGGTTCTGTGCTTTATATCGACCCCCCGAGTTCGGAATGGCAAACAAGCGGCACTGCCAACCGCAAGCGCCAACAAAAACGGCAAGACCAAAAGATTATCTAACCAGCAAGCATCAAAGGTACTCCATGCCAGCCGGTCAAGCGATGACATCCCATCAACATCAAAAGATGCTCGTCTAAGACTTAATAGATTTGCAGCTCTAGAGACTGCCGATAACGATGCTGACGAAAATCAGGAATATACGGAAATAGACGATATGGAGTAAGAAGCCAGCATGCTGGAGGACCTGCCACTGCCTGCACCATCTCCACCGCCTCCTAAGTCTAGAAAATCCGATCCCATCATGGTTTCGGGTATAACAGACATCCACAAATTCCAGGCAACCTTGAACCAAGTTATACCATCAAGCAGCTACTAGACTCGCACGTCTGGCTTAGGTCTAACTTGACTTTACACAAGCGACGTTCCAGCCTTCCGCAAAGTAGTTGCCTTCATGGAACAGACGAAATGCAAAACTGCCACTATCAACTCCTAGGAGATAAGCCTTTTCGCATTGTCATCAAACAGATGGCGTCCTCTACGGCCTAGGGCTATATTATCAAGGAAATGGAAGACAAAGGACTCAAGGTAGTTATATCTTTAATCCTAAAGGCAAGGCCTCAAATGGCACGCACAAAAACAGGCTACACATTTTTTTCTTGGACCTCAAACCAGCTCTAACAATAAGGAAGCGCTCAAAATAAACCCTCTATGCCGCCAAGGAGTTTTAGTGGAGCGCCCCCGCCGATCGGCTGACATTGTACTTTGCCACCGCTGCCAGGATTATGGACATGTAAATAATTACTGCATGAAGCAATTTGTCTATGGTAGATGTGCTGAAGAGCACCCAACAGGATCTCCTCTTTGTAAAGCAGTCCAGGAAGCCGACTTCTTCTGCGCCAACTGCGTCGGAAACCACTCTGCCAATTACAAAGGTTATAAATGGTACGTAGACCGTATTAAGGTACGCAAGCCGGCCCTAATATCTCGGCTCCTCTCTACAAGGCCTAAAATAACCACGCTCGGCAAATTAGAGATACAAATCAATTAATCCCTCCATGATAGCTGGTAAATCTATGTCATTTGCGGACATGCTCATATCGGGCAACCCTGCAAACAGCCAGTGAAGAGACGCCACCCAACACATACCGGATGGAAAAGATTACGAAAGGCAGCTCAACATTATTCCCGGAAAGCAACCGAGGGGGATACAAACTTGAGAATAGCGGCTCTTAAAGATGCCATGCAAAAGCAAAAGCTGGACCACATCCTCAATACTCTTAAAAAAAACTCTGAAACTCAGCACATCCTTATGTCGCTGATCTCACGCCTTATGCATTCAAAATGAGCCAATTAAGGGTCGGATTATGGAACGCGGATGGCCTTAAATTGAAAGTCAATGAACGAAGGACCTTCATCGCCACCCACAATATCGGCATAATGCTCCTTACGGAAACACACATGCACATGTCCACAAAAATATTTGTTCCCGGATACATTGCATATACTATAACTCAACAAGGAGGTGCCGGTATTTGAATCCGCCGTAGCCTGAGCCACCACCCCCTGGAGCACATATCTCAACCACAAAATTCATTGCGGGAGGGGACTTGAATGCGAAGCAAAGACTATGGGGAAACAACAGAGCCTGTACGATTGGGCAAAGTTTGCAAGAAGCCATAATCGACTGCAGATGCGATTTCTTGGCAACCAGAGATGCAACATATTACGCGTACAACTCGCAACGCACTCCTAGCGCAATAGACTTCTTTATATATGGTGGCCTTAGGCCTCTCCATTCAGGCCAAATATGACCTCTCTTCGGACCATCTTCCTCTTCTGGCTATTGTGCACACCAATCCTGTGCAGCAGCCAAAAAGAAAGAGCCTAATAAAATAACAATTCAATCAACCTCAACAAGATTCTGAGCTCCCCTGAGGACATCGGGGATGCTATCGATTATTCCTTAGCGAAGATTCGAGCAGCAGCCCAACTTGCTACACACGCAATAAAACCGATCATGCCATCGTCAACCAGTAGCTTAACAAAAAACTTACTGACGCAAGCCCGGATGCAAGTACGGGATACAACCTCTGGCAGTTGACAAAAAACCTAAAAAGACAGCCCGTCCACAACAGCCCCATAAAAAGAGATGACGGTTCTTGGGCTAGATCGAGCTGGAAAATACATAGACAGCACCCTTGGAACACCACATCAACCTAGCCTGTCCACGGTCCATGTGACCCTCAAAGAGGTCGAAACACAAATCCAAGCGCTTAAGACAATAAAAGCTCCTGGATCTGATGAACTGGACAGCAGAACGATAAAGCTGCTCCCCACCAAAGCCATACTTTTCATTGTGCTCATATTTAATACGATGCTTCGAATCGGACACTTCCCAAGGCAAATAAAAAAGCTCTTTGCTCGTCTTGATACTAAAGCATGATACAAAAAAATTGCTCTCGCAAGTCGAATCTTATTGACCAATCAGCCTGCTTCCGACCCTCTCCAAAATATTCGAAAGAATATTAATGGCTAGAGTTTCGGAGCTGGACTGCGTTAAGCCCATCATACCAAGGCATCAGTTCGGATTTCGAAGACGGCATGGGACACCGGAGCTTCACCGAGTGATTGTTTTTATCCTCGACAGCTTCAAGAACTTCGAGTATTGCATCGCTACGTTCGTTGACATCAAACCGGCGTTTGACCGAGTGTGGCACAAAGACTCCTGTTCATTCAAACTAAAAACTTTGTTTCTGTTTCATATATTCCACAGTTTCCTCAGAAATAGAAATTTTGTTGTGGTAGTCGACGGCACGTCCTCTGGAGTCAAGGAAATCCAAGCTGGAGGCCCCCAGGGCAGCGTCCTTGCTTCGTGGCTTCCCGATAGCTTCAACGACACAGCAATCGTCTCCAAAGCCAGCTGTGTATACCAAGCCATCGACCAACTGCAAGAATACCTGCACGAATTTGAGACGTTGGCATCTAAGTGGCGAATTGCCATCAACAGGCAAAAGTCGGTATGCTGCACATTCGCGATCCGCAGAGACACGTCGCCAGGAGTATTCCTCCAAGGCGAACTCCTTCAGCATAATGACGGTCACCGCCACCTTGGAGTCCACCTTGATCGCAGGCTCATGGTGCAAAAATATAACAACATCATGTCACAGTTTACGACAAAAATTAAAACGAATGTCATGGCTCTTAAAGGAAAACAGCAAGCTATCTCTGAGCAACAAGGTGTTGCTGTATAAAACCCTACTGGCCCTAGTTTGGCGCTATGCAAGTCAAATCTTCGGCACTGCAGCAAAATCCCATTGGAGGAAAATTAATGTCTTCCAATCCAAGGTGCTGAGACTAAGTACTGGGGCCCGCTGATACATCCGCAACCGGGCCTTAGTGGGTGACCTTTTAAGACAACAGTCCACCAGCTACATGGCTCGTCTTTCTGCCCACCCCAACATATTGGCAAGAAGGCTTTGCAGAAGAAAGCGACGGAGACTTCGCAGGATCCACCCCATCGACCTCCCAAACCAGGTACTTAGATAAGGAAAATATAAATCGAATAATTTAAAACTTCATAGGTAATGTTAAGTAAGTTAATCCAATTATTGTAAAGCTAGGTTGAGATGCTCAAGAATAGTATCAATAAATTAGCTATTAACAAGTAAGAGGTTCTAGTCGGGAGCTCCCGACTAGGGGATACCGTGAACCCTCTTCTTCCAACAGGCGGTAGGTATAAAATGAAAGATACTTGATATATATGTGGGGTTTTATATTAAAAGTTTATTTTAAACAAGTGTATTGTTGATTTAACAAATTGTATTGCTTAGGATGATTAGCATTCGAATCAAAGTAACGCGTCGTTTCGTCGTTTTGTTCTCAGCCTTCATACCACACAGGTCCAGCGTTGAACTTTTCGTCTTAACGAGCAAACATCTTCTGCTCGACGTCCAGTACGTTGCCCTCGTGGCTTTGTACTGTCCTCGTTGATCGTCGTTTTTGGATAACTCGCTGTCTGTGAATTCGCCGTCTTCTTTGCTCGTTGTTACGCGTCGTGTATTCGTCGTTCATCTTTTAGCATGTTCGTTGTCTAGGCATTCTTGTGCTGTTGGTTGTGCACAGTGGGATTTGGGTATACAGCATTTACCCAACCCACATTCGGCCATTCTGACTAAGCGTTTGGCCCGAATGCTTCCTCGTCATCTTCATCATCGCTGCCAATGGACCATGGCTTCATATATTCGGCACACGTTGCAGAATTCTTCGGCCCATCGCAATTGCCTACTTTCTGGACATCATACGCGTTGTTATGCTTAATCTTAACGACTTGATAGGGCCCCAAAAACTTAGGCTTTAATTTTAGGCCACTACCAAACTGTGTGCGTTTTATGGCAATAAGGTCGCCAACATTATAACGTCTTGCATGCTTTCGTCTCAAATTGTACGTATTTTTATTTTCATTTTGAATTTTTAAAATTTGTGTTTTTGCCTTTGCTCTTAATTCGGTTCGATCGTCATTAAATAAAGCTATTGTTTCTTTATTGATTATATCTCGAATCTTCCGATCTTATTTTGTTTTCATTTTTACACCAACTAAAAGCTCAAAAGGTGTCGCATCAATACTTCTGGAAAATGTCGAATTAATTGCCTGCTGTCTGTACCATTTTGTCTGTACCATTTTGTTGGATCATCAATGCTCAATTTTGAGAGTACTGAAATAATTATAGCATTCAGCCTCTTGACTTGACCGTTCACTCTTGGTAGGCCTGTAGTTGTCTTAACTAGTTTTATGCCTTCGTCGTCACAGTATTTAACAAAATCTTGCGAAGTAAAGGCAGAGCCCCTATCCGTAATGATAAATGCTGGGTTACCAAATACAATACTTTGATTGGTTAACTTTGTAATAATCTCGTTTGCAGTAGTAGACTTCGTTGGATACAGCCAACAAAACTTAGTAAATGCGTCAATAATCGCCAAAATGTGTTATCTTCTCTTCGAGGTTAGGAATAAAGTATTCTCGGCAAATTAACTCTTTGGTCTTTTTTGCTGCAAAATGACCTTTGTCATGAGCATAGCCAATAATTCTTTTTTGCATGTCACTGGGTACTACTATTAACTCATCATCTTTTATAAGTTTGTATAGAATACCTGATTTTATGAAGTAATCGTCGTATGCTTTATTTTTATCGGTTAAAACTTCCTTAATTGCTTTTATCTTTTCGTCTCGGGCTTGTGCATCTTTCATAGCAATACTGATACTATCTTCGTTGATTATCATTACTGGGTATCTGCTTAAAGCGTCGACGTGCTTCATTCTTGTGCCAGCTCTATGTTCTACTGTATAATCGTATTCTTGTAGGAACATAATCCAGCGTGCAACCCTGGTGCATAAACTTTGTTTCTCTAGAGTTTTTGCAAATGCATTACAATCTGTTACAAGTTTAAAATGAATACCTAGAAGATACACTCTAAACTTCGTCAATGCTTCTATGACTGCCAAAATTTCTAACTCATAGCTGCTGTATTTACGTTGGGCATCTGTAGTCTTTTTTGACATAAAGTATACTGGATGCAGTTGACAATCTTCGGGGCTTTTCTGCAATAAAACTGCTCCAAAGCCATCAATCGATGCGTCTGTGTGTACCTCTGTCTCATACGTTTGATTGTAAATACTTAACACAGGGTTTTCAGTAAGAAGCTTTTTCAATATGTTAACCGAATTCTCTTCTGCTATTTCAATTCTAAATTTCGCTTTATTCTTGGTCAACTCCGTTAAAGGTCTAGCTATTGTAGCATAATTTGGTATAAATTTTCTAAAATAGCCTGTCAAGCCTAAGAATCTTTCTACCTGCTTTATTGTTTGTGGCATCTTAAACTTAGATACAGCTTCAATTTTTTCTGGTGATGGGAATATCTTTTTATTACAGATCACATGACCAAGCATGTGCCAATAACTTCCTTCAAATGTTGCACCGCTGCTAGCTCGTTTTTGGCTGGTATGATAATATCATCTACATATGGCAAAGCAATTCCTCTGCGTGACAGGTGACGAAATATCGCGTTAACATGGCGTTGAAAAACACCTGGTGAGTTTGAAAATCCAAACGGCACTCTCAGAAATTAATATTGTCCTCGATGTGTTACAAATGAAGTATATTTTCTACTTGATGCTGCCACTGGTCCGTGAAAAAATCCATTTTTTAGATCAATTGTACTAAAAATATTCGCTTCTTGTAATCGATCCAGCTGATCCTCGATTAGTGGTAAAGGAAAATGGTCTTTAACAATTACCTTGTTGATTCTTCTATAATCTATGCATAGCCGGGTTGAACCATTGCGCTTTTTAACAAGTACTAAAGGCTAGTAAACTCGGATGTAGATTCTTCAATTATGCCATTTTCAAGCCACTCATCAATTTGCTCATCGACAATACGCATTTCCGTAAACGCCAATCTGCGCGGCCGTGAAAATATTGGTGCCTCATCTTTTACTACAATGCGCATCTCTACATTTGTTGTCTTCGACTTATTTGGTTCATAGTTCGAAATAAGTTCTCGCACTTCTTGTTTAGCATACTCACTTGCTGTGTCTTCTATGTCGTATACGCAGTCGAAGTCTTCAGGGCAAATTCTTAGTATATTTATCTCTTCACTGTTTGACATTTTGCGAACTTGTAAACCGTTACGACTAAATACAATCTCAGCCTGTAAACATAGTTCTTCGCCAAGAATAACTTTGACATCAATACATTTAATTGGAACCACGTAAAAATCAAGTATAAACTCTTCATCGCCAATAAGAATTATATGTTTAAAATGTCCAGTTGGTTTTATTTTATTCTCAATGCGCTCACTGCCGAATCCAATAAGAAAACCATTGCAGATTTCTAGCTTCGGTTTGCCAACTTCACAATAAAAGTCTTCACGGATGATATTGAATTTACTGCCAGTATCAAATAACGCTACACATTTCTTATTTGAGAAACATACTTCTTTACAGGATAAATCGTTTTTATACCCTTGCAGAGGGTATTATAATTTTTGTATTGTGTATTTGATATTACGGCCTCACTTTTCTCAATTTGTTCACAATCTTTCGAGATATGACCGTATTGATTGCATCTGAAACATTTTTTTTCCTTTATTTTTATTTTGACAATAATTAGACGTATGCCCTTTTTCACCACAGTTAAAGCATTTCACATCTTTTTCTGCATCTTTGCTTACGTTGAAAGCTTTTTTGTCTCTTTCTTTAACACTGCAGTCGTTACGCTTTGTTTTTTCCTTTTCGACTCGACACTCTTTTTCAATCATTGTTTTATAACATTTCAACTTTTCTTTGAATTGATTTAAATTTTTCGCACCGTATAATATTGATTTGTTTCCACCGCTCTCATCTATTCCGTCAATTAAATACTGTATGAAAGCGTCATCTGCAATTTGACCTCGAGAAGCAATGTCTTTTATTCTATAAAAGAATTCGAATACACACTCTTTGTTGGTGCGTTTCGTCTGCGCGAGCTGTTCGTGAATTTCTTTACTGTTTACACTTGAACTGAATTCTGCCAAGAGTGCTCTCACTCAATACGAAGAGTTTCGCTCTTCCTTTTAGTGCCTTTTTTGCGAACAGAAACTTCTGGAAATCGTTCCAATACATGAGTGTTGCCTGCTCTTCATATTCTTCTATCCACACTTCTACTGGAATAGTGTTTGTGCCGTCAAAACAACGAATGCTCTCTTCCACGTCTCGAAAGCTGATCGCAAAGCGAGGAGCAATTTCGTCATTTTCAGCAATTCTCCTAGTTTTCGAGTTTTCCCTATTTCGAAGGTCAGCGGTCTGGAATGAAGCGTTGTCTGCTTCCTTTTCTATTTCATTTTCGTCGTCAGTTGCTTCTTCGTCTACTTCGTTGAATTCCGTCAAATTGTTTTTCATCAGATTACGAAAAATGAGTCCATGCAAGTCTGCGTGAACATATTCTATACCTAGAATGTTGCATATTGATACAAGGTCAGCCTGCGTTAAATTGTTCAGTGCGTATTCCTTCTTAGCACTATACTCTGCGTCATTTTCTGTATACTCGAAGCCAGAAAATTCGCGTAGACGTTTGTGATTATTTCTGACTCCCTCTTTTTCAAAGATGAACTTGTGCAACGCAGTTATGCTCCCTTTTTTGCTTGAGCGTAAGCTAGCACTTATTAAATCATTAAGGCACGACATTTTTTTTTTTTTTTTTCACTTTGAATAGTTTTCGTTTTCAACTTTGTTCACTCCTGTTTAATTTTGCTCAATCTTGCTTAATATTGCTCACTCTTGCTCACACTTGCTCAATCCCGGACGAGCGCCCAAAATGTGGGGTTTTATATTAAAAGTTTATTATAAACAAGTGTATGGTTGATTTAACAAATTGTATTGCTTAGGATGATTAGCATTCGAATCAAAGTAACGCGTCGTTTCGTCGTTTTGTTCTCAGCCTTCATACCACACAGGTCCAGCGTTGAACTTTTCGTCTTAACGAGCAAACATCTTCTGCTCGACGTCCAGTACGTTGCCCTCGTGGCTTTGTACTGTCCTCGTTGATCGTCGTTTTTGGATAACTCGCTGTCTGCGAATTCGCCGTCTTCTTTGCTCGTTGTTACGCGTCGTGTATTCGTCGTTCATCTTTTAGCGTGTTCGTTGTCTAGGGATTCTTGTGCTGTTGGTTGTGCACAGTGGGATTTGGGTACACAGCATTTACCCAACCCACATATATATATACTATTCTAGAAGCTACATGTCAAGTTTGGTGACTCTAGCTCATATTATTTACCGAAATTGCCCAAAAAACAGGATTTCGATATCAATTTTTATCGATTACTTGAAAAACGGAGAAAGTTATCGAATATCGGAAACAAACTCGATCTGCGCGGGGTTTAGGAGGATCTACAGATAAAATTCTTATAGCTCTTATAGGCTCTGAGATCCTTGCGTTCATACATACGGACAGACGGACATGGCTAAATCGACTCGGCTATTGATGCTGATCAAGAATATATATACTTTATGGATTCGGAGATGCTTCCTTCCGCCTGTTACATACATTTGCACAAATACATTATACCCTCTTTACTTCAGGGTATAAGAAGAGAAAAAAAAGCCACTTGCTATAGTCTAGGTTTAGTCTGGCAATGACCACGTCATTGCTACGTCGCGTAGCATTTGTCTTAGGCATGGTCTCTTTTGGATGGTTTATCAGAAATGGCAATTGGTGACGCGGGTCCGGGGCATGTTCACATGGCATTGACCAACCTGACCGCATGCGCCGAAACCTGCTGATGTCCCGTCTAGCGCAAACTCCTGTAGTCGCTGGCATCTGAGACGTGGGATGATTTGGCTCGATGATTTTCTTACCTTATAAACCGACGGCCAAATCATATTGCATGCCTTTCAGAGCCGATGCTAGGGCTTTGGTAGAAAAAATCATCCTCCATTAATTTTGTCTGTGGAGGTAGGAAGCAGAGCAGACTCAACGCTCAACTTGACACCTAAATTAATAAATCTCTCTCGTTAGAATTACCTTGCCGCCTCTGACGTTCTTGACTTTTAATTTCTACCGGACAATGGCCATAACAACAGCACTAACTGCTCTACAATGTCCATGTCTGGGTATCCACATTATCTAAGTATCATCATCATGCCCATACCGAACTTAAGCGCATTCATTTTATTGCAATGCACTTGTCGTGAGGTCCGTTTACCTGTCCCGTTTGCTGCTAATGTGGGTGGCGGCTGACAAACAATCTTGCACACTTAAGTGGGCTAAAATTCAATAGGTAGTTATGCCTTTAAGTTGGCTCGAATTTTGCTTGCCTTGCATGTCTTTAATTGTTTTTTTTAACATTTTTGTTAGCATTATTTCAATTTTACTCTTATTATGGAAACAACTTTTATTAAACCTATGTGAATGTTTACAATACTACTTACTCTACTGTTAAGTCTAACATATAAATTTAAAAGGGTAACGTTATTATATATACCGATGTGAGATCGTTTGGATAAAACCTCCGCAATCTCATCCGCAATTAACCACTTTAAGAACGGTCATTCTCAAAGAAAAATTGCAGAGATGGTCAATATCAATACCTCTACAGTGCAAAAAATCATTGATCGTTTCGTTCATGAGAATCGGGTGCAAAATAAAGGCAGAAAGGCAACGAACTCAATTTTCAACGAGAGTGACAAGCGATATATTGTACGGAAAATAAAGGCCAATCCGCAACTTTCCGCTCCAAAATTTGTACCCGAAGTTCAAGATGACATAGGCAAGCAAAAATAGCGTAGAAACTCGCCGGGTACTGCGTGATCGTGATTTTAATGGCCGAGTAAAGGCCCTTCATCAGTTCAAGGAACAGGCTTTGCAGACTCAACTTCGCCAGAGAACACGTTTCAAAGGCTCCAGCGTTCTGGAATTCAGTAATATTTGCAGATGAGTCTAAATTCAATATTTTTGGATCAGAAGGCATGTCTTACGTTTAGCGGAAACCGATCACTGACCTTGAAAAAGAGAACTTAAAATCAACTGTTAAGCGTGGCGGTGGCAGCGTCATGGTTTGGGCCTGTATGTCAGCTGGAGGGACTGGAAACATAACTATTATTCAGAGTACGATGGACAAACTAATGTACCTTCAAATTTTAAAGGATAATTTGTTGCAAAGTGCTGAAAACCTGGGCATCCGGACGAATTTTCGCTTTTATCACGATTATGACCCAAAACACAAAGCAGGTATAGTTCAGTCGTGGCTTATTTATAATTGCCCACACTTGACTCCGACAGACCAGTCACCAGACTTCAATGTTATTGAAAATTTATGGATACGAAGGACAATGTTTCCATGTCGCCTAAACTCCTCCCTAATATAATCTTCAGAGGTAGTGCTAGCCAAATTTCGGATGATTAGCCTAAAGGCCTTGTCTTCCTTCAGTTGGTAAGTGAAGTGGTGAGCATTGTTCTCTTTGAGAAAATGCACTAGACTACGATAAAAGCTAGAGGTTTCAACATGGACTCTTACTTTCCCTTGTGATCCAATGTGGAGGGTATAATTATCTGACTCAATGACAGCATCAAGCTCTGTCTTCATCTGGGTCACTTTGTTTACATTTTCGATGAAGATGGGGGTGGCTTCCTCGATCTGGGTACTCTGGCTTCTTTTTCGGCGATCAGCTCCCCTCTGCCAGTGCCTCGGCATCAGCTACTTCCTCCTCTGTAGGATCATCGTTCTCTTCAGTATTCGCCAGTAATGCAAATTGGTTTTTAGAGTTTATTGGGTTCTCCTTTAGATGTCTTTCCGTCGATATCTGAGATTAACCTCACAATTTTACAGTTTGCTTTTGTAGTTAATTTTTGGGATGGTGCACACACCTCCACTTGAAGATGTGACAGTGTAGGTAGACGCGTAGATTGAGTTTGGCGACGTCAATGTGCATGTCGTTGCAGCAAAATTGCTACTACTGCACTTATTTGCAGCGTTTGAAGCACTTAAGAATGTAATGAAATCATTATACGAATTACCGCAGGTGTAGCGCGAGCGATTTTCATAATTTTCTCGAAATATGGTCGCAGCTCTCTCGGCTGAGAGAGCGCGGATGTATTGTTTATTAATTTTCCACGAAAGATGTTAATGTTTATAGAAACACAATTTTTAAACCCTGAACCCATTAAAAATGGGTAAAAAGGGTATACTGTATTTGTGCAAATGTATGTAACAGGCAGAAGGAAGCATCACCGACCCCATAAAGTATATATATTCTTGATCAGCATCAATAGCCGAGTCGATCTAGCTATGTCCATCTGTCTGTCCGTCCGTCTGTCCGTCTGAAAGCAAGGAACAGGCTTTGCAAGGATCTCAGAACCTATAAGAGCTAGAGACTTGAATGCGCAGATCGAGTTGATTTCCGATAATCGACAACTTGCCCCGTTTCCAAGTAATCGATATCGAAATCCTGTTTTTTGAGCAGTTTTGGTAAACAATAAGAGCTAGAGTCACCAAACTTGACATGTAACTTCTAGAATAGTATATATGTATATATTAAGTATCTTTCATTTTATAGCTATCGCCACCTTCCCGCTACCACCTGAAAGCTATAAATCATGTTAGTAAACCAACTTATATTGCCTTACTTATTAAGCCACAATTTAAATGCAATTGCCATTTTGAGAACACACGTATATTTAATAGTACAATAAGATCTACTACTGAAAATTTCATCAAGATCGGTTAAGAAACCCGAAAGAAAGTATGTTTTGAATTTCTGTATACATGTACACACACACATTCACGCGCTTCTGCTTTGAATTCTATCAACATCATTGCAATTGCGATTGTATTGTTATCTGTGCTGCTATTTTAATTAGTTTTTTTCTGTTTAAGACTTAATTGATGGTGTGGCTATTGTGTAGAGGCGTCGGAAAGTAGCGCGGTCAGTTACGAGTTCGAACCCTATCGAGGAAACTTTTTTTTTTTTTTGGCTGGTGTGGCTGTTGCGAAGTGGCGGCAGCAAGTAAAGAGGTCAGTTGCGAGTTCAAACCCTGCCAAGGGAACTTTGTATTTTTTAATTTATATTTATTACAACTAAAGCGAACGAGCGCGTAGCGCGAGCTGCATTTGGTGTTGGAATAAAAGGGGTTAGGGTATCCCCTAGTCGGGAGCTCCCGACTAGAACCTCTTACTTGTTATTTTTATTTTTGAAGAAGATTTACCTCTGCGTTTGACAAGCAGTGTTGTAAAAGTCAAAATCATAAAATATGAACGTCTTAAATTGTGGTACAAATATTTTTTGTTGTGCAAATTTCTGGACATTTACTAGGCTGTGGGCTTGTTAAACTTTATAATTAACCCTGTTGACCTATTTTCAATGGATTTCGGAGATAAAAATCTTACAGCACATAAATTTTAAAAGAATTTTCTTTTAATACAAATAGTAATATTTCTGCACTTAATCGACTTTAAAAACACTTCGCTTCTCGTACTACCTTAACTACAGTTCATTCAATGCTTTAAGCATTTTCGGTACATTTACGTAACCTTTGACTTAATCAATGCTAGCGTGTAAAATGTTCTCCCATTTTCGCGGAAACGGTCAGCAACTATAACAACTACAAGCGCCAGCGACCAAACATTTGCAGGGTCCACTCAACCCAACACACACACCATGCACCAACAAGCATGATGGCACCACAGTAGCAACATGTAGCTCGACCCAAATATCATTTAACATGCATGTAAATAAAATCGCTTAAGCACATTTGCCTGAACAGAGCCTAGAACCGAGCAAGCAGAGCGCTCTTAACCAAACAGTCAAGTCGGCAAGTAGTAAGTACACAAGTCTCCGATTAGTAATCAAACCCATTTAAATAATTAAGGTATGCTGCAAAAAGAAAATTAACTATTTGTCTAAATAAAAGAGTAGTTAAAAGGCAAGATGAGTAGGTTAGTCAGTATCACAAAATGTAAGGCGTATGGATGGTTCAAATTTTGCAGTGGTTTTTCAGCCTGTTCATCAGAGCCAAAGCACTTGATAATTACTTTTTTTTTATTGCGAGCTGAACTTTTAGAGAAAATTCGAATTGCCTTTTAAGGACTCGAAACATGGCCTAAATAGCAAAACGAACAATGGGTTCCGAATTTGAATCAGAATTCGAATCGGGGAAAAAAGAACAACAGCACAATAATAAAACAGCAAGAACTATTCGATTATCCAGCCAGTCACTCAGTCAGTCAGTATGTTTGCCATTTAAATTGAAATCCATGGAACATGCGGCAAGCGAAACCCCGGCTCTTTGGGCAATGGTCAGAAGTAGGCTGTTTACTACCCTCAACGACTGCGTTCGTTCAATTTTGCCAACGCACTTGACCCCTTATTGCATAGCCTTGTAGAGGGTATTCTAATTTTATCAGAAACACCTTGCATCGGTTGGGTTTTCAATATATTTGAATATATAATCTTATCAGCAACACGCTACCATTTTTAATTGCCTCCCCTACACACATGTAGGGGTATTTAATCTTCGGCGTGCCGAAAATAGTCATTTTTACTTGTATTATATTTTGGTTTGGTTTAATAGCTTGAGCAGAAATTAAATAGGAGTTCCGCATTAGTTCCTCGACAGCCGCCATTTCTTCCTGTTCCTGCCACTCCGAACACTTTGCACTTTGCACATGGCCTGACTCATTAATGGGTTGTCTAGAGCTAAATGCTCTATGTTGTTTGCTTTTCAGCTGAATTTTCTTTGTTTATACGTTTTCATCTGCAGTAACAATGCACAATAAAAGCACAATTTGTGGTCGTTTTGTGTTCTGGTAATTTTTAACTGATAATGGACGTTGCAGAGCGTTGCAGAGCTATGCGAAAGCCACATATAATTGCTATCTCAAAGTAAACGACATATTTCCATAATTTACTGGATTATTTTTATCTGGATATGGCATTCTATTCCAAAAACCAACATATTGTCATACAAATTGTTACGGCTGTTAACACAGTCGGCAAGCATTAGCCTATCCTTAATATTTTTGTATCTAAGCAACCTCAGTTCTTAATAGAAATAATGTGACAACGCTAGGTGCCAAAAGCATTGGAAGGATCCCCTTGATTGTAGAGCTTTTTTGTATGCCAGTGCTCCATTGAGTAATAAACAGACAGAGCTGAAAAGTCACTCTGAGCTTTTTTACCGTTTTAAAGTTAATGAATGGTGGATCAAGTTGGTTCGCAAACGCAAAGTCAAATTTTTTCTAGCTCTTATAGGTACTGAGATCCTTGCGCTCATGCATGCGGACGGACGGACAGACGAACAGACAGACATTATACCCTTTTTACCCATTTTCAATGGGTTCAGGGTATAAAAATAATTACAAAGATACCGTGATTATGTAAAACGAACTACGAGATCGATTGGATGAGACCTTCGCAATCTCCTCCGTATTCGGACCCCTCCAATTCTACCTCTCATTAGAAGGCCAGGCCTAGCCAGACGATTTGGATGATTTCCAAGCCGCGTAATATAATTCGTATGTGTTTGAATGTTTATAACGTCCCCGACTTTGGGCACGCATAGGTCTTTTTCGAAATCGGTAGTTCGCTTGTACCAGGGGCCACTAGACAGCTTGCGGAGCGTTTTTGTTTGTAAAACACTGATTTTCGCAAGACGGGATTTTGCAGCAATCCATCACACTTGAATTCCATAAGGCGAGACAGGAGCTATGCACATTTTTTAGATGGTAACTTAATTTGTTAAAGACAACACATTGCTGCTGTTAAGTAGCCACCAAAATTTGGTTACCAGCTTTTCGGGGCTCCTGAGACACTTGCGATATGTTTGCTAAAAGTCAAACGCCTGTCTAAGTGCACCCCTAAATAAACGAGTTTAAATTGTTTGTGTTGCCAATTGTGTTACTGCTTAAGTCTTTATCTACCTAGCTAGAATATTTATATTTATACGTATTACGTAAAAACCATTCTTGCGTCTCTTCGCTGTTTGTGTCTGTGCAAACATTAACAAAATGTGTCGGTCTGGACTTAAAAGCATGTTATAAAAATATTTTTTATACATGTAAAAGCATCAATAAAAAGGTTTTTACTCCAATCTGATTGGGCGTAGTCTTATTGTGTTTTTGTTAATGTTGCCCGCTCCTGTTTATTGCTGTTGCTGATGCGATCGCGCTTTACTCTTTGCTAGGCTCATTATTCAGTTCGTACTCGGGTTATGTTTTATGGTATCATTTTTATACCCTGTACCCATTAAAAATAGGTAAAAAGGGTATAATGTATTTGTGTAAATATATGTAACAGGCAGAAGAAAGCATTGCCGACCCCATAGAGTATATACATTCTTGATCAGCATCAATAGCGGAGTCGATCTAGTTATGTGTGTCCGTCTGTCTGTCTGTCCGTCCGTTCGTATGTAAGAACGTATATAAGAGCTAGAGGCTTGAAATATTAGCTGTAGTCCTTGTCCTTGTCCCCGCGCAGATCGAGTTTGTTTACGATATTTGATAACTCGCCCCGTTTCCAAGTAATCGATAAAAGTCTATATCAAAATACTGTCTTTTGAGCAAATTGGGTAAACAATAAAAGCTAGAGTTAACAATCTTGATATGTTGCTTCTAGAATAGTATATATGTACATATATGTATATCAGTATCTTTCATTTTATACCCATCACCACCACCCCGCTACCTCCCAAAAGCTATAAATCAAGTAAATAAACCAATTTACATATGCCGTCCGCCAATATAAGCCACAATTTAAATGCAGTTGTGAGAATACACGTGTTTACGGCAGCTAGCGCAAATTGCAAGAATTTCTGTATACATGTACACACACACAATCATACGCGTCTTTATTGAATTCTATCAACAGCATTGCAATTGCGATTATATTTTTTTCTATGCTGCTATTTTCTTTTTTTTTTTTCTCATTAAGACTCAATTATTGGTGTGGCTGTTGAATATAGGAGGCGGCAAGTAGTAAGTAGTGCGGTCTGTTGCGAGTTCAAACCCTACCGAGGAAACTGTTTTTTCTTTTGTTTTGGCTGGTGTGGCAGTTGAGTAGAGGAGGCAGCAAGTATTGCGGTCAGTTGCGAGTTCGAACCCTGCCTAAGAAACTTTTTTTTTTAAATTTATATTTATTATTACCAAAGCAAACGAGCGCGTAGCGCGAGCTTCATTTGGGGTTCAGGGTATTCCCAAGTCGGGAGCTCCCGACTAGAACCTCTTGCTTGCTTATTTTTGTTTTGTTGGGCTTTAGGTGTGCCGTTTACAAAAAATTGCATTTAAGTACGTGTTAGAATTGTCGCCGTAACAGGCTGTAAATAAAACAATACAATCGCAATTGCAAGGCTGGTGATAAAATTTAAAGCAGACTCGCGTGAATGTGTGTGTGTACATATATGTACAAAAAAATTCTTGGAATTTGCGCTAGCTGCCGCAAACACGTGGGCAGCAAAAACACATTTTTTTTGTGTTTCTTAACCGATCTTGATGAAATTTTCTACGGTACATGTTATTGTGCTATAGAATATTCATGTTTTCTCAAAAAGTCAATTTCATTTAAATTGTGGCTTATATTGGTGGGCAGCATAAATTGGTGTATTTACTTGATTAATAGCTATGAGGTAGTACCGATATGGTGGTGATAACTGTAAAATGAAAGATACTTGATATATATATTATTCTAGAAGCTACATGTCAAGTTTGGTGACTCTAGCTCTAATCCACACATCAACACAACACAAACATATGTATGTCTGTAGATCTCGGGGCTTTTGAGAAGGTATGCAGGGAGAATGAGATGCGCACAAGCGCGCAAAGCAATGAGTGAGAGCGAGGCACTCTGCACACGCGTACACATACATATATGTATTTGGGCTGTAAGGTTTTAAAACTAGCATACATACATATATTAAGAAATAGAATCAGCCGCAGCGACGTTGTGCGCTAAGCAAGATGCGGCTTCGTACTGAACGTTCGGCTTTTGAGGCCGGGCGTTCGGCTGCCACTCTCAGCAGTCTTACTCTATCTGGGCACACTAAAATGGTCGCAGGCACCCATGGGGCTCAGTCGTTACGATTTATCGTGATCCGATTATTCTGCAATTGGACATATCTATGCATTGTATAGTTAGTGGAAATACCTAGTGGTACAATTTTTTCGGATTCGTTTTTATTTTTGTTGTAGCCATAAATTCTATTTTAATGGTTTTAACTTGGCACACCCTATTTTTTAGCCTTTTCTTAGGAAAAATCAAAAAAAAAATTAAAATTTTATTATTATTATATATATTGTGGGCAATTATCCACAAAGTTAAATATTTTGGATCTGTCTATTCTATACGACAGTCAATACATAAAATATGATGTATCTAGCTCTTTAAGGTTGCATAATATTTTCAAAAAACATGATTTTGCTATGGATTTGTATTGATTTGATGGAAATGGGGAAAGCTGTCGATAATTTGAATACGGACAGACGGAAATAGCTAGATCGACACGGTTATTAATTCTGAGGAAGAATATTAATACTTCAAAGGGTAATGCTTCCTTCTGCCGTTGTATAAAATTGGACAAACCCATTACACCCTTTTAACCCATTTTAATACTCTGTTCGAAGTGTGGCGCAAGCTTAAATTAGATCGAAAGGATTCCTCTTGATTATTGGCTTGGTGACTTGAAAATGTAACTTCAATTAATATTGCACAAATAAATCTTATTTTGAAAATATTTGAAGTCTATGAGAAGCCGAGTTTTTTACCAGTGCCTGTGGTCAACGATGGAAAAGCAGCTTCATGAGCTGCATTTTATTGCGGAGTTGCTTTAGACCGTGTACCGAACCATCAACAATTCTTTTAGGACTTGCAGCACTGACCAAAATAAACTTTTCACTTTGTGAACAGAGTATTAACAGAATATGTAAGCGAATTGCAGAAACTCTAAAGCTTCAGCTGTGCTTTATGGTGCAGCTTAGAAAATTAAGTTGTCGGCTTATCACAGACCATATCCAAAAAAGAGGAGAGCAAAAAGAAAATGAAACTAGCGAGATGCTGAAATTAAAAAAGTAGACGATGCCTAGATAAGCAACTGCTATGTGCCCATTTTTCTCTAGCTCCATACATTTTAAAGCCCGCGCAAAATTTTTGCATCAGGCCATTTTTTATTAGAGCAAAGTAAGAAAAAGCATATACAGGAATTCGAGTCAGATTGAGGATAACTAAGAGGGTAACAACAAGAAACGAGTATGTTTATTCTAGATCTCAGCAGTGAATAAAAAAATATTTCCAGACGATTTGGTTACCCTAAACACATTGAAATTGTGTTATGTATGTGCTGATATTTAAATGCCATATTTATGTTCTAGGAGTTAAAAAAATATTGCAAAATATGAGTTACTGAACATCTTAGTTTTCATTTTAAATCTTTGATCTTTTCACATTGTAACTGATGAGGAATAAAACAAAGCGTTATATATTTATATATTTATAGTTATATTTATTGTTGAATTTTGTAGAGCGACATCGGTGGGTCCGTAATGAACTGCAGTCAATTTACTACTTCTCGTATGCAAAAAAAAATTCATGTGTTCGAAAGAGATGAATAATTGAATTGAATTTCAGAATGTTGCAAGGATAATGTTGCATAGTAAAAGTATATATAATTATCTACCGCGTATATGGAAATGCTAAGAAAGAATGGCAATGAAAAAGAAGAATAAAAATATCGGTTGATTTCGAATGGATTCGTTCCTCAACAATAACAATTATTAATAAAATGTTTAAATCAATTTGGATTAGAGTTATTTAAGATATTCATGTTCATGTTGAAACTCTTAACACCATTTACAAATATCTTTCAATTCAATGAAACATAATTTGTAAAAGTTGTTAATACTAAGATATAAGCAATTAAATTAAGGACTATTATTTCGTATTTCGCACCAAGCTAAAAAAAAAACAAGTATGAGGCTCTACTTGGAATTTCCCGACTAGGGGATACCCTGAAACTTCTTCTACCAATGCCAAATGCACCTCGCGCTACGAGCTCGTTTGCTTTAGCAGTAAAAAAAAATAAGTTTAAAAAATAAATAATTTTTCGTTAGGGTTCGACCTCTGAACATTTGCCGCCGTCTCTACTCAACAGTGACACCAATAATTGAGAAATAATTTTCTGTGCTGCTATTTTAATTCGTTTTTTATACCCTGAACCCATTAATTATTATTTGTGCAAATGTATTTAACAGGCAGAGGCATCTCCGACCATATAAAGTATTTATATTCTTGATCAGCATCAATAGTCAAGTCGGTCTAGCCATGTCCGTCTGTCTGTCCGTCCTTCCGTATGTATGAACGCAAGGATCTCAGAACCTATAAGAGCTAGAGAATTTTAGCTGTAGGTCCTCCTAGTCCATGCGCAGATCGAGTTTGTTTCCGATATTCGATAACTTGCCCCGTTTCCAAGTAATCGATAATAATCGATATCGAAATCCTGTTTTTGAGCAATTTTGGTAAATAATAAGAGCTAGAGTCACCAAACTTGATATGTAACTTCTAGAATAGTATAGATGTACATATATATATCAAGTATCTTTCATTTTATAGCTGTCACTACCTCCCCGCTACTACCTTATAGGTAAAAATCAAGTTAATAATCCAACTTGTATTGCCCACCAATTTAAGCCACAATTTAAATGCAATAGACTTTTTGAGAATACACAAATATTCTACGGGATAAGTGTACTGTCGAAAAATTCATTAAGACCGTGTCAGCGAAAGCTAGTGCAAATTCCAAGAATTTCTGTATACATGTACACTCACACACATTCTTGCGCGTCTGCTTTGAATTCTATCAAGAGCATTGCAATTGCGATTATATTATTTTCTGTGCTGCTATTTTAATTAGTTTTTTTCTCATTAGGGCTTAATTATTGGAGTGGCTATTGAGTGGAGGCGTCGGAAAGTTGCGGTCAGTTACGAGTTTGAACCCTACCGAGGAAACTTTTTTTTTTATTTTGGCTAGTGTGGCTGTTGCGAGTTCGATCCCTCCCAATGGAACTTTTTTTTTTTTTCATTATCTTTATTACTACTAAAGGAATTTGGTGTTAGAATAAGAGGGTTCAGGGTATCCCCCAGTGGGGAGCTCCCGGAACTGGAACCTCTTACTTGTTTCTTATTAAGACTCAATTATTGGTGTGAGTCTTAATACCGAGAAAACTATTAAAAAAAAATAATTTTATATTACTACTAAAGCAAAAGAGCGCGTAGCGCGAGCTGCATTTGGTGTTGGAAGACATCTAGTCAACTGTTTAACCTTACAAAAAAACGAATTAATCAAGTACGAGGTACTAGTCGGGAGCTCCCGACTAGGGGATACCCTGCACCCCATCTTCCAACAAAATAACAAGAAAATATCGAAACAGGAAAGACTATTGTTAAACAGTTGACTAGATGTGCGGCATTGGTTGAAATCCAAATAATCCCCTGACCTGGGATGGCTGCCTTGTCCAAAACACCAACAAAAACATCCGCGTATATAACAAGAAGATAATTTAAAAAAAAAAATTAGATTAGTTTGGCATTCCAAAAACTTGAGCAGAAGGGCCATATAAGTCACGAACAGTGGACCGGCAAGGCAACGGCTGTCATTTAAAGTCCTGCACTGGACATAATTATGAATCATAGACTGCTGTCTCAGTCTTTGGTTGGTTTCGCTTGGCCACACTCAGATACGTTCAACGCAAGATTTAATGTAAATAGACCTTGAAAAGCCATCATCAAGTGCGTGTGGCCGAAGAGGTCTACCACTGCCAATACATATCGCAACGACAGTAAACAAGTATAAATGCCGCCTCATCAATAGCAGAAGGTGTACACTCGGCACCCATACACACACTATCTGTGGAACAGCAGATATTGCAACAGAACAAATGGTTGGTGAATGATGCGTTGATGCCGAGTGATGGAGAAAAATGGAGAAGAAGTGGAGCTGGACGCGATAACGTGTATCACAAGAGAATCGAATGTTTGTGGCTATGTTGAGCTGAGGTCATTCTACTGAAACAGAGCAACAGCTACAACAACAACAATGGCCAAAAAAAACAAATAAAACAGCAGCCAGCTCTAATTAGGTCACACAGGTCCCCCACATTGCCAGCAATGGTCACTGCCATACTTAATTTGGCTCTTAATGGTGTTAGGGAATTCAATTAGCATATGATTTTTGCATGAGACACGTAAAGACACACGTCCAACCAATCAACGTTTCTTCTATAATTGCTAACACATTTGAAAACTTTTCTATTTGTATTTATCTTTGCCAACTTTCAGCTCCACTCGTACGCAGAACACACGTGGAGAGCATAAAAGAATGCCAAACTCTCTCTAACACACATATACACGCACAGACAAAATAGCTCCCGACTAGGGGATACCCTGAACCCTCTTCTTCCAACACCAAATGAAGCTCGTGCTCGTTTGCTTCAGTAGTAATAAAAATAAATTTATAAAAAATTGTTTTTTCTGTAGGGATAAAACTCGTAACAGATCGCACTACTTGCCGCCGCCTCTACTCAACAGCCCCTCCAATAATAAAGTTTTTATGAAAATAAAGCGAATTAAAATGGCGCTACAGAAAACAATACAATCGCAATTGCAATGCTGTTGATAGAATTCAAGGAAGACACGTATGAATGTGTGTATGAACATGTATACAGAAATTCTTTAAATTTGCGTGGAAGTGATGATACCTATAAAATGAAAGATACTTGATATATATATACTATTCTAGAAGCAACATATAAATTTTGGTGACTCTAGCTCTTATTACTTACCAAATTTGCTCCGAACACAGGATATCGGTATCGATTTTTATCGATTACTTTGAAACAGGGCAAGTTATCGATTATCGGAAACGGACTAGGAGGACCTACATATCAAATTTCAAGTCTCTTTGTCCTATAGGTTCTGAAATCCTTGCGTTCATACATACGGGCGGACGGACAGACAGACATGGCAAGATCGACTCGGCTGTTGTTGCTGATCAAGAATATATATACTCTATGGGGTCGGAGATGATTCCTTCTGCCTGTTACATACATTTGCAAAAATACAATATACCCCTTTACCCATTTTTAATGGGTTCAGGGTATTAATAAATTAAGAATACAAGTGAGTAAATGTAAAAGCTAGGGAAATTAATGTCCATTAGCCACGAAATATGGGTTGGTAGAAGTAAAATCTTTTTAATATATGCTCAAACTTTTAACCTTAACCCAAAATTTCTTTAAATTAAAAAATTTTTTTTTAAAGTTTAAATTCGGCTACCGTTTTTACTCCAACATCTTAAGCGACAATTTATACGGAAGTTTAAAAAAGGTTTGAAGTTAGTGGAAATCCCTAGTGGGAATTAATGTTATGCGAGTACTTTAAAAAAATACAGTTTCCCACATTAAGCAGTGGGCAGCCAGAACATTATATACATAGTATTTTTTAAACACTTTATAATGTGCGTTGGGAGACGTTAGCTACCTTTGCCAATGTTCTGCTGTTAAATTGATGAATGCGTTTTCATTGTCAGTTCAAAAATAACAGAATCAGGGACAAAAGCACCCACAGCAACAACAACCGGGGGAACTCGCACACATTTTATAGACACATATAAAGGCGCAAATAATCAAAGCCTGCTCTTGACAGAACGAACTCGTCGCTTTTCCAGACAATAAACACAGCCCCACACACGGCCAGTTTATTGTGCGCAGTGTGTATGTTACTGGCAATTGTGATGCATGTAAACAATGATCTGAACAAATAGACATTTTATGATATATCGACAAGTGGTATCAATCATGGCCCTGCGCCCTGCGGCTATCCACCATTGACCAGCGGCTATTGCCAGTTGCTGTTTGGTGTGAATTGGTGCGGATACGGGCTCAACGCAGTTGACCGTCCAGTTGCTGTTTGATTAGTCAGAAAGATGTTATTGTTTTTAGAATAACAAATATACATATGGGTTGTACCTGCATTTTATATCTTTTTTTTAGATGATGTGAAAATATGGTAAAATTTGTGAAAATGAAGAGGACGAATAACAATATGCAATAACGAATATCAGAAAACGGGAGCTCCCGACTAGGGAATACCCTGAACACTCTTCTACCAACACCAAATGCAGTTCACGCTACGCGCTCGTTTACTTCAGCAGTAAAATAAATACATTTAAAAAAAATATTTCCTCAATAGGTCTCGAACTCATGACAGAGCACACTACCAAAGACAATATAAACACTAAGATGAGTAACGCCATACAACAAATTGCTACTATCACTAACTATACAATGCATAGACATGTCAAACAGCGGAATAATCGGTTACCGATAATTCGTCAACGACTGAGCCCCATGGGTGCCCGCGACCATTTTAGTGTGTCCAGACAAAGTAAGACTGCTGAGAGTGGCAGCCGAAGAGCATGTGCAGAGTGTGCCTCGCTCTCACTTATTGATTTGCGCACTTGTGTGCATCTTCTTCTCCCTGCATAGCTTCTCAAAAACCCCGAGATCTACAAACATACATATGTTTGGGTTGTGTGGATGTGCGCACAAGTAGATCGCGGCGTTTGTCGCGAGCCAAAGATTTTTTCTTCCATTGTGTGCCCTTTGTGCCTGTGACACACACATTCAAATGCTCTATCATGTATTTCGTCGTCCACTCAGGCATAATGAGAAGAATCTGATATATTTATATTTATTAAAAGCTTAAATGATATATTTATATATTATATTTTAATTTTTTGTTTACCGTTGGGACCAATTTTGCTTTAAATTAAAAAAAAAACTAAGTCGTATTTCTGCAAGGGTAATTCTTCGTCGGCTTGTCGAATAATTTAAGAAAAGACCAAAAATTGAATATGTTCAATTTTTGCGACTTGCTACTTGTGCACACGTATACCCTTTCGAGTAAGTAGTTGGGTGACATTATTAAAGGGTTTGGCCGGTTCATGTGCAAAACTCCTATTTTCCCTGCATGTTGTAAGGGTAAGGGTACCTGAACGTTGGCATATGTGCATAATAACTTTTTGGGCCTGCCAAGCACACACACTTACACACTTTTCTATATGGATGGAAGCATTTATGCGTTTGTGTGCATGTTGGTTGCCTGCCTGCCTGCCCGATGCAATTTGACAATATTTTGTGATTTCTGAATTTCGAGCTCTACACACACACACACACAGACACAAATGTGTGTGAATGGGCAGATCATGGGCGCAAAAGAAAATATCATTTTTGGCACGCGTCTGTCACGCACCCTTCTTTTTATGATTTTGGGTTTGAATTGATGAATGAATGTTGACCCCTTATTCCCTGCAGATCAAATTCATAAGTATATGAAAAAGCTAAATATTTTAAGACAATCAATTTATTTATACTATAAATATATGAGGGAGAGGAAGCACTGTAGCATCTCGATAGGCATGAGACCTTAAGGTGTGACCATGGGTTGTGCTGGTAGATACTAGTTCTGGTAGAATGGGGACTCAGTTTGCGAACTGAGGCTGTGTGTGGCTTCGTATGCGTTGCTAGATCTGGTCTCTCTCGGGTGTCTGTTCTGTGTTTCCGGCGTGGCGTGAGGTGGTCACGTGTGGGTATTTAAGTGACAATAATGAGCAACAAAGGCAACGAAGACTCGCTGCATCCGCCAGACCTGAGTACGGAACACCAGAATCCGAACGGTCAAGCAACCGCAGGGAGACGACTTCAATTCCCCGACATGTATATAATTGCTCCTTTTTTGTATTTGGTATATTTGAATATTTTAAGGATTTTATTTCTACACAACTTTCCTAAAATTAGTTAATTGATGAGTCACTTCACCTACATATGCAAAAGTTTACCCAGTTCCACACAACGGGCTGCTGCAGGGGTCAACATTCATTCCTCAATTCAAACCCAAAATCATAAAAAGAAGGGTGCGCGAGAGACGCGTGCCAAAAGTGATATTTTATTTTGCGCCCATGATCTGCCCATTCACACACATTTGTGTCTGTGTGTGTGTGTGTGTGTGAAGAGCTCGAAATTCAGAAATCACAAAATATTGTCAAATTTGCATCGGACAGGTAGGCAGGGACCAACAGGCACACAAGCGCATAAATGCTTATTCATATACAAAATATGCAAGTATGCGTGAATAGCAAATCCAAAATCTTTTAAATGCACACATGCCAACGCTTAGGTACCCTTTCGAACAAGAAAGAGCTAAAATGAAAGAATTTCGCATCGAGCTGGCAAACCCTTTCATTATTTCATATTACTCGTCCCCTCAAAAGAGAAGAAATGCCACCAACTTTTGACAAAAATTGAATTTGTGGGCATTTTTGTTTGTGCGGACACCATTGAGTAATAAAGAGACAGAGCTGAAGGCTTGCTCCGAGCTTTTTTTACCGTTTTGAAAATCCCGAGAGGTAGATCGGGATGGTCCGCAAACGCAAAATCCAACTCAAAAATAAAGCTCATTTACTATAGGAAGCAACAACAAATCACTCGCAAAACAACAACAGTGCGCACGAAAACCCATTTGTTTTTTTCGTCGTCCGCCTTGATCTTCAAAAGTTTCTGCGCGATAATGAGGACATAGGAAACTCAGTGCAAAGAAAAGGGACAAATAATGCCACTGTGTTTGTTGCTGGTTTCTCTGTCGTTCTAACAAGGCGGCGCGTATAAACAACAACAACACTATTTGGGTTCTAATGTTGTTGTTGCATAGCCGAGTCTCGGCGCAAGTAGGTAGAAAAATTGAATGCAAGCAGGCCATGCCATTTAAATCAAAGGGTTACGCACACGGCGCGTCAACGTCATATACTATGACGTCACATTTTAAAGAATTTCATTTCTTGGGATGCTTAGAATATATTTCTATCTTTATTACGCACATTAAAGTAATATATTAAAAGGGTCTTTTATAAAAATGCATGTATTTAATAATGTATTACTTTATTGTACGCAACGGTCGCACACAAAAAGCCTTAAGCTGTGACGTCACATGCGCAACAGAATGTTGCAATCTTCTCAAACTCATTTAATCCCTTAGCTGGGTAAACACATACATGCATATTTTTTGCCAATGTGTGTGAGATGAGACACACATGCCAACAACTATTTGGTGTGTCGAGGCATTAATACCCTTATTTATAGAAATGGTATAGAATGTTTAAAGAAAACAATTATTATTGATTGTACTAATAGTTGCACAATAAATACGAAATTATATTTTTCTCAGACATTGGGTCAAATATGTGTATATAAGAAGGTTAGTGGTACTTGGTTACAGAACTTATGAATAGTTAAAATACCCTATTTTGAGAAAGGGTGCCTTGCTGATCGAAAAATGAAAAATTATAAAATCTGCTGGGCTGCTTGCAAGTTGAAAGCGAGTGGAGAAGAAGAAGACATAACTTTGCGATTTAAAGGCATAGCAGTGCTTAGAAACCACAACAATGAGTTAGAAGAGTGTAGAAGCTTAGATCATAAGCTGTAGCTTCAAACCAAAAAGGGATAGCAGGGACAGAATTTGGGGTGTGCTTTTTACACCATGCTGGAGGAAGCAACGGCAGACGAGAGCTCCAAATTCGCGCTGTGGAAACTTACCAGTCGATACAAGCGGCAAGCTGCGCCAAAGTTCCCCGTTCGACTTCCCGATGGCACCTGGGCCAGATCACCAATGGACAGAGCCGAAGCCTTCGCCTGCAACCTGGAGGAGCGCTTCAAGCCGTTTGAGACCGCATCGCATGGAAGGATACAGCGAGTCGCGCAAATCCTGGAGGCGCCACTCCAAATGTCACTCCCTGTATCGCCAATCACCTTCCAAGAAGTAGAGCAGGAGATGAAGAGATTAAAAAGCAGCAGAGCCCCTGGGGAAGATCGGTTGGACAACCAGACAATCAAGCTACTGCCATACAAGGCGGTGCTTTTTCTCGTCGCCATTTTTAATGCAGCTCTTCGGCTAGGTTACTTTCCAGTGGCTTGGAAGAAGGCACATATAATCATGTTGCACAAGAGCGGAAAGCCCCCTAATCAACTGGGATCCTATCGCCCCATCAGCCTCCTGCCTGCCTTTGGTAAGATTCTGGAAAGGTGCATCCTCAGAAGGGTCCTGGATACCCCGGAAATAAAACGCTTGATCCCGAAGTTCCAGTTTGGGTTTCGACTCAAACACGGTACCCCTGAGCAACTCCATCGGGTCACAAATTTTATTTTGGACGGCTTTCACAGGAAAGAGTATGTGGTGGCAGCATACCTCGACATCCAACAAGCCTTCGACCGGGTGTGGCACGCAGGACTCCTCTCCAAGATAAAGGACAAATTAAATCCGCAGCTATTTAGCACCATTGCGAGCTTCCTAACTGAGAGAACCTTTCAAGTGGTGCAGGATGGAGTAGCCTCTCAAACCAAACGCATAAAAGCGGGCGTTCCACAAGGCAGCGTCTTGGGTCCCACGTTATATAGCCTGTTTACACATGACATCCCCACAGCAAATGCAAGCACACGGAATGATCGGCAGGACCTTCTGGTGGCCACGTTTGCTGACGACACGGCAATCCTTGCAAAAAACAAATGTGTGTACGTGGCAACTGACCTCTTGCAGGAATACCTCAAGCGATTTGAAAACTGGGCTTGTAGATGGAACATCGCAGTGAACCCTGGAAAATGCGCCACGGTTACCCATACTTTACGCAAGGACTCATGCCCCGGACTTTTTCTTCATGGTGAACTTCTAGAGCAAAATCGTCAACACAAGTACCTAGGTGTCACTCTCGACAGACGACTTACATTTAGTAAGCACGTCTCTGTAGTAACGAGCAACATCAAATCTAAGATAAGGCGAATGAGCTGGCTCCTCAACTCCAAAAACAAACTCTCGCTCCGAAACAAGGTCCTAATCTACAAGGTAATCCTTGCCCCAGTGTGGCGTTACGGGCTTCAAGTTTACGGTATAGCTGCAAAAACACACCTGAACAAAATTCGCATCATTCAGGCCAAAACCCTGCGCAAAATAACTGGAGCCGAATGGTATATTCGCACACGCGACATCGCCAAGGACCTCAAGGTTCCAATGGTGGGCGACGTAGTCAACAGGCAAGCAGCGAGCTACTCAACAAAGCTCCACAACCATCCAAACATCCTGGCGAGGAGCCTGCTAAGGAGGCGAAGAAGAAGGCGACTGAAGAGGACCTACCCAACCGACCTAATCGATCGTTATATATAGGTGACAAGCTTCGTTAATTACATCCAAATATGTTTCTGTAATCTGTTAACCTAATTGTAAAACTAATTGTAAAACCACAATCGTCGCTAAGCTAAGTAATTATGTCACTCTGATAAAAGTTGCTAACATAGAGTAACAGGATGCCAGATTTCTTAATAAACAAAATATAATAAAAAAAAAAAAAGGGGTGTGCTTTTTTCATTGTCGAGTCGTTTGTTTTGATTATGGTTGTTGTTGGTTCATATGGTAAATGTTCTGAAGTTGTCTTTTATTTTTGGGCAACGGCAGAAGTAGCTATAGACAGCCGAGTGTTGTGCTTGCAATTTGTTAATGAGTTATACTCAATTGTGTTTGCAACCTCGCTATCGCGCACGAAGTGTTTCGAAAAAGAGCTTTTGATCCAAAAGCCTCCTCTGTCTCTTTATTACTCAATGTGCGGACACATACACACAAACATTTAAACGGTACCTAGCCATAAAAAGATCATTGAGAGCACTGAGAGTAAGTGCGAGCGAGATAAAAATAAACAGCGATGCCGTTCTATCGCACAAATTATAAGGAATAGAGTATATCTATGTATATGTTTTTTGGTTAGTGCCTTGACACTACTTACCGCCGCCTCTACTCAACATCCACCAATAATTGAGTCACAACGAGAAAAAAAAAACAAACAAACAATCGCAATTGCAATGCTCTTGATAGAATTGTGTGTGTGTGTGTGTGTACATGTATACAGAAATTCTTGGAATTTGCGCTAGCTTTCGCTGTCACGTGCGCAACCAAAACATATGTATAACTTTTGTGTTTCTTAACCGATCTTAATGAACTTTTCGACAGTACATCTAATCCCTTAGAATATTTGGGTATTCTCAAAATGACAATTCCATTTAAATTGTGGCTTAAATTGGTGGGAAATACAAGTTGGATTATTAACTTGATTGCTATAAGGTAGTAGCGGGGAGGTGGCGATAGCTATAAAATGAAAGATACTTGATATATACCATTCCATATATACCATATATGCACGTGTTTGCAGGCCAAAACACATTGTCTTTCGTGTTTCTTAACCGATCTTGATAAAATTTTCAGTAGTAGATCTTATTGTACTATAAAATATTCGTGTATTCTCAAAATGACAATTGCATTTAAATTGTGGCTTAATTAGAGAGGCAATACAAGTTGGTTTACTAACATGATTTTTTGTTTTTATGGTGGTAGCGGGGAGGTGGCGATAGCTATAAAATGCAAGATACTTGATATATATATATTCTATTCTAGAAGCTACATGTCAAGTTTGGTGACTCTTGCTAATATTAGTTGCCGAAATTGCTCAAAAAACAGGATTTCGAAATAGTTTTTTATCGTTTACTTGGAAACGGGGCAAGTTATCGAATATCGGAAACAAACTCGATCTGCGCGGGCCCTAGGGGGACCTACAGCTAAAATGCTTTTTTGCTCTTATAGATTCTGAGATCCTTGCGTTCATACATACGGACGGACGGGCAGACGGACAGATAGGCGGACATATCTATGTATATCGACTGGGCTGTTGATGCTGATCATGAATATATACACTTTATGGGGTCGGAGATGCATCTTTATGCCTGTTCCATACATTTGCACAAAAACAATTCTCCCTTTCTACTCATTTTTAATGGGTTCAGGGTATAAAAAGAGTACGCTATTGTGAAAATTGTTGGACAAATACAATAAGCTGACGTTTATATTATTATTAACATACCGTATCTTCTATCCGGAAATTATAAATTCGTTTTCCACATAATTATCACTACAATAAAAAACGAAAACGATTCTTATTGTTCTTCATTTTTATTCACCAAAACTGTTTTTGCAAAAAGTTCTTTCTATGTTTACCTTTTTAATGGCTAACCGTACAGAATTCGATGAAATTAAAATGGATTGAAATATATTAGGGGACAACCATTTTTGCCTCATTTGGCTCGCGCCAATTTTTTCCAACACCTGGATCGAAATTAAAATTTGACAGTGCATTTATCCTTATAAAATTAAACGCATTACTACTGAATATTTCGCTGCAGTTATTGTTTTTCAATATTTACATGTACATACATATATAAACATGCGTATTTTTATGACCGTAATTGGTTTTCGTATTACGGTCAAATAATTTTTGGATCATTAAATTAGCATGCAGCTGGCAACACAAATATTTTAGACATGGTAATATTAGGGCCCATGGCGACATTTTGACAAGTTATAATTAATGTATTTATATGCCTATTAGGAAAATAACATTTGCACACTTTAAAACAATAATTATATATCTTATATATAATAGTTTTAAGGTATTGTAGTTCTTGTAAATTGTCTTATAAGAACTCGTATTATACATACTATTAATTAAATAATTGGAAATTTGTTTGAATAACATAACGATTTCTAAATCAAATTAAATGATATGATATTAATATTCATACGAATTTGCGAATTGCACGAATATGATGACTGGATGTTGCTTTCATTTCAAAAATTAATTACCAAATGTTATGTAACCTCAGTTTGTTGGTGCTTGCATTCATGTTCCGCATTTGCATGCATATCTTCCGTACACAGATGGCCACAAGCATACACGCAAATCCGCTTGCGCTTTGCTTACGTCTCTCACACATCATACTGCAAGACGACACTCTCTTTATGCAGCCGCACCCTTATCTGAATTTTTCGGCTTTCCAGCCATGTAACGTAATCACAATTCTGACGCTTTGTTTAATTTTATTTGTTTTGGCCGACACCGCGTATTCTCAGCCCACTGCAATATTGAAAATTTCCTTTATCGTCATCTGCGTAACTCGTTGACGTTGGTGTCGCTTTCGTTCTATATATATTAGACAGGTAGAGACACTTTTATGCTGAGCGTGTTTTTGTACCTTTATATATACACATACATATGTAGCTGTCTGTTACTGTATGCGTTATATATCCTGTGCTTTGTTGTTTTGACTCTGGCATTTTTGTAATTTGTCATTTGTATTAAAGCTATTGGATAACAGGCGCACATTTGTGTTTGTATATTTTTTTTAAAGTCGGTTTATGTGTGTTCTTGTATATACGTGTGCCTGACATCGAAAAAGACCATATAAAAACTAAGATGAATAACGCCCATACATTTGAATGCGACGCATATCTAGCCTGGCTTTTCATCTGGCTTTTCGCCCTTCAAGCGACACGCCAGCTGATTGGTTTTCGTCTCCAAAAGCCAGACGAACGAATGCCAAAGTCGCTGCTTGTTGATGCTGACACGAGCAACAAAGTCAGTCGCTAGCCTGCATTAAGGAAAGGTGGTCGATGGTGATTAGCGTCGTTTCGTTTTCGAAACTGACTGAAAAAGTTTCATACTTACGATCGACGCATAGTACTTTGTCTCAGACTAAAGAATTAAACTAAATAATTAAGAAAATAAAGTTAATTTTAAATTGTTACTTTTTTAACTGCTGTTAAAAAGGTATTGATATAACCTAATATTCTGTTATTATAAAAAATGGAGCCCTAAGGTAGCATTTTATAAAATTAAATTAAATCAAAAGCAGTTGCTCATCCTGAAAACAATTACCCCCATTAACAGCCCAAATTAAGTACTGTACAATCATTAGCATTCGGAGGCCTTAGACGAATTAAACCAATTATGGTTGACAACTTTGCACCGAGGGGAAGAGGACTTTAATGAATTTTGGCAATATTTATGTCGCTTCAAATATTCAGCATTCTGTCGCCTATTCCAAGGGCTGAAGAGGAAACACTTTGATGAACGCAAAGACATGCAGTGCCTTGAAAAATTTTTGCCTCCAAGTATTGCTTTCATAACATACTTTCTTAACACTTTTTAATAGCTTAGGCGCATTTCGTATTTTCTTTAAGAACAAAAAAACTGCAGCACTACGAGTTGCAAAACAAATGCCCAACAATTTTTTTAAGCGCAACACTTTGTCACAGCCTTTTTAAAGTTTTGTGGGCATCTGTAAGGGCATATTTAATGACATCGACTCTCATAGTACTGACTTGCAAGTGCAGTCAGCGAGTGGCCCGTCCCTTATGTAAATCTGCAAAATTAGGTGACATATGTTTTTCAGCCTATGTAGTTGGTGATTGTCAGCTGCCACCGGCTTTTCGCTGTGTTTTGAAAATTCTTGTACTTCTTATACCCTGAACCCATTGAAAATGGATAAAAAGGGTTTAATGTTTTGTGCAAATGTATGTAACAGGCAGAAGGAAGCTTCTCCGACCCCATAAAGTATATATATTCTCGATCAGCATAAACAGCCGAGTCGATCTAGACATGTTCGTCTGTCTGTCCGAATGTAAGTTAATACCAAAGTTATCCAAATATCAACTTTCGATAATCAGCTTGCCAACATTTGGTTCCCGCACGTGGCCATTCAACGTGCTGGGAAAAGCTGAAGTAAGATGTCGCGTATGCAATTTTAGGTGCATAAACAGCATAAACAGCCCAACCGTGGGATCGGAAATTCGGCACAATTATGGCACATGCCAATAATTGAGGAAACAGCGGAACCAATAAAGTTTATAGGTTCCCAAGAAATGCGAACCCCTGCGAAATGCAGAATGGAGGCATTTCCGCATATGCAACAACACCAAGCTGGAGACGCCGACGCCGACTGCGACGCTGCTTCGTTGGACTGAGGTTTCATTAGGTATTAATTAAGTTATAAAATTCAGTTTATTATATTATTTATATAATTTGAACTCAAGAAAAGCACATAGTGCTGCTAAACAAATAAAAAATATATTTTTTATCATTCAGTATCCTTGAATTGGTTAATTGGCGCCCGAGCAGGGACCCGCGAAACTTTTCAATAACAAAAAGGACCATAAGAAGTTCGTTCATCTAAAGCCAATAAAGGCTAAGGTTTTTAAATTTTTCGCGAGTCTAACGTGTTACAAGAGATTGGCCCCTTAGTAGGCTACTAGTGCAAGGGTAGTATAAAAAGGAAGGACGTGCTAGTCCTAGCCACACCGTGTACACAATAATTCAAAATTCACATAGTGAAGAAACACAACCAATCACGTAGGAATTACAAATAATAAAAAAAGTTCACATAGTCAATAAAATAATATCATTCCAAGAGTGACCACAATCAAAAAAAAAAAACAAAAATAAATTCACATAGCGAAAAAAACACATCGAATCAAAATAGTGATTACAATAATAAAAATAAGTTCACATAGTGAAAAAAATCAGATCCCGATCAAGAGGAATCACAAATAAAAACCATATAGTGAAGACTCTATTCACCAAAAAAAAATCAAAAAAAAGTCTTACTATCCGAGAGAAGCATAAAAACATAAAAACTACAACAAACGAAGAAAAAACTACTAACTATAACACGAAACGTAGAAGAAGGAAAGGCAAGCAAAAAACAACAAATAAACATGAACTAAACTACAAAAAGAAGAACTCCATCAATAATTCCACGTAAGAAGACATCCAAAAACACCCTCATGGATCCCAGGATAGTTATAACATTAATGTAAGTCATCGTCACTATTTATAAGAAAAGAGAAAAAAATATAGCCTTAAATAAAACAGTTTATATGAACGCTGAAGAACTGATAATAGAATACTTGTCTACAATGTCACTAAATAATTTGCCCAATACTACTAACCCTTCTGGTCCTTCTCCACTAACTCTTTTTTCCACATCCCAAAAAATAGAACTAACCAATTTGATCGAACAAGTAGTTAGGAATGCTGTAAATCCGGTCATAGAAGAATATGACGAGCCACAAATAGATTTCAGCAGAAACCTGTCAGATTCTGAGACAGACATAGTAAAATGTCTCAGGGAATTTTCAGGAAAATCAGGCGAGTGGAGAAAATCAGTTGACAGAATACTAAAAATGTACGAAAGCCAAAAAAATTCACCAAAATACTTTTCCATTCTTCATACAATCAGACATAAGATTATCGAAGAAGCTGATACGGCACTATAGTCGTATCGTACGCCTCTCAACGGGACAAAAATCAGACGTTGCCTCTTGCAACATTACGCAGATTATCGAGATATTGGTACCTTAGAATACCAATTAAACTAGTTCAACGCAGAGATAATATAAGCACTTACTATCAAAAAATTCACGAGATTCTCTCATTAATCCTGGACAAGATCGACTGTCTAGATTATAAGGAGGAAGCATTGCTTGCAATGACTAATTCTTATAGAGATAAGACATTAGACACGTTCATAAGAGGATTTAACGGCAACTTGCCAAGTCTGTTAAGTGTTAAAAGACCGACAAGCTTGCCAGATGCCTTAAACATCTGTCTTAAGTTGGAGAACCTAACCTTTAGGGCGAATCAAGCTAACACTATGCGTAACACTTTGTCGCATAACGTTAGTCGTGGTCCGCAGCCAACATAATACAACAACGGAGGCAGACAAATACCGAATACTCAAAGACCAGTACGCAACCAAAACTTTTTCCCAGAATTAGCACATTTTGGACAGATTCAGCCTAGATTTGTACAACAGAAACAACAATTCCCACCCTAGTTACCCCCAAGGCGTCAACTTCCACCCGCTCCGATGGAGGTAGATAGTTCCGTACAAACGCGTCAAGTTAACTACCAAAATAGACCTCAAATAGCAGTTCAGCGTCCAAATACCACACAACAGACTTATAGACAAGCAGCTCCGCAAACTAGACAGAATAATCAGGCCCCTCAGCAAATGAAACGACCTCTTTCTCAGGTCACACACCAACCTAACAACCAACAGAGAGTTTACAAGACAGAAGTTATCATAGAAGACGAACAGGGTTATGAAGAAGAACAAGATTATATTGAGCAAGAGTATGCTATAATGGATAATCAAGAAATAGAGACCCCAGAAGAGTACGAATATGAAATAGCCGATGATGTTAATTTTTTAGACGAGGTTCATCCTCATTATCTTTTTTAGAGGTAAAATTGAGAAACGAGAAAAAAAACAAATTCTTAATAGATACCAGCTCCAACAAAAATTACGTAAAACCTTCACTCATTCGGGCACCCATACCCATACCGAATGAAGTATGCTTTGCAGCAAAGTCCATAGAAGGCAAGACTAATATCACACATTATATAAACATAGATATTTTCGGTAATGGGATGGGCAAAATTCAATTTTTCCTTTTGTCAGAACTGGGTACCTTTGACGGTATCATAGGCCACGACACATTGAAAAATTTAAAGGCAATAATAAATACACATGAAAACTATTTGACGTTATTAGAAAAATTTAAATACAGAACTAAAGAACTTTCAATGGGACTTATAGCTAACATAGAACTTAGACTTTCTCACTTAGATGACCCAACTTGCCAAATAATAGATTCAATAGTTAAAGAATGTCCAGGTCTCTTCGACGAACCGGACAGAAGACTCACCTTCGTCACTCAAGTTAGAGGCGACCGTCGCGTTCCCCATATAGTTCTCCGGTGTTCATTGTTCCAAAAAAGGAAGACGCGTCAGGAAAAAAAATTACCGCATGGTAATCGACTACAGAAAATTAAACGAAATTACCATCCCAGACAGATATTCAATGCCAGAAATAAATAGTATCCTATCAAATCTTGCTGAGAATAACTTTTCACCACAATAGACCTCAAAAGCGGATTTCACCAAATCGCGCTAAAAGATTCAGACATTGAAAAGACAGCTTTTTCTATCAATAATGGCAAATTTGAATTCCTTAGACTTCCCTTCGGGCTACGCAACGCCCCTGCCATATTTCAAAGAACTTTGGTTGACATATTAAGAGAACACATAGGTAAACGATGCTATGTTTACATAGATGACATCGTAATATTCGGATACTTACGATTAGTTTTTGAGACGCTCGAACGAGCCAATCTCAAAGTCCAATTAGACAAATGTGAATTTATGAAAGATAATTTACAATTCTTAGGATTCGTAATCAGCAAAGACGGTTTAAAAACCAACCCCAAAAAAGTAAAAGCAATAGCAATCAACTTTCCTAAACCAAAAACAATCCAAGACCTTCGATCATTTTTAGGCATGTCTGGATATTATCGCAGGTTCATCACAGGTTACGCAGAAATAACGAAACCATTAACCACGCTATTTAGAAGAGAGGCGGGTAGGATCTCTAAAACAATTTCAAAAAGAACTCTTATTAACTTAGGTGCAAAACAAATAGAAGCATTCAATAAAGTAAAAATTGTCTCATTTATATGTTATACTAGCAGGTATAACCCGGCCTTGCCCGTGGCACGTATGTTATAAAATCAAAAAAGCTTTGAAAATGATTTTGAAACTGATCGGACGGGAATCAAACAACTTTTATGCAAATCGGAAAACTCTTAAAATTCACCAAAAAAATCTTAAAAATGCATTTTCCACCGAAGGAGTTTAGATTTTGCGAGAAATGTGAAACACGTCTCTAATGATTTGTCTTATAGATCTTTGGAAATAAATTTGAACACAAAACGTCATCCACCAAATCTTCGACACCCATTTGCACCAAGGAGGGATGGATTTTTCAAAAAGTGTGAAACACCCCTCAAATGAATTTGAATATAGATCTTTGAAAAATGAGTTTGGGGCCACTGTTACGGGTGGAATTTCCCAAATCGCCGAAATACGTATTCATTAAGTTCTTATTGAGAGCTTTGAAAATAAGTTTGAAGCAAATCGGACACAGCTTAAAACTTCGCACAAAAAATCTTAAAATCGCATTCCCCACGAAGAAGTTTGAATTCTGCGAAAAGTGAGAAACACGTCTCAAATGATTTTTCTAATAGATCTCTGGAAATGAATTTGAGTGCGAAACGTCACCCACCAAGTCTTTGACCTCCATTTCCACCAAGGAGGAATGGATTTTTCAAAAAGTGTGAAACACCCCTTAAATGAATTTAAACATAGATCTTTAAATATGAATTTGGGGCCGATCGGATAGTAAACAAAAAACTTTCATACAACCTTTTTCCGCCAATTTACCACTGTTGCGGGTGGAATTTTCCAAATCGCTGAAATACGTACTTATTAAGTTCTTATGAAGAGCTTTAAAAATAAGTTTGAAGCAAATCGGACACAACTTAGATCACTGGAAATGAATTTGAGCGTGAAACGTCACCCACCAAATCTGTGACCTCCATTTCCACCAAGGAGGAATGGGTTTTCCGAAAAGTGCGAAACACCCCTCAAATGAATTTGAACAAAGATCTTTGAAAATAAGTTTGGGGCCGATCGGATGGTAAACAAAAAAGTTACATACAAACGTTTTTCGCGAATTTTCCACACTTGCGGGTGGAATTTCCCGAAACCCCGTCTTAACGTGCACCTACATCACATAAGGTAACTACAGTGAAAATTTCAGCTTCCTAGCTCTTAAGGTTTGGGCTGTGCGTTGATCACCAATCAGTCAGTCAGTCAGTCAGTCAGGACAAACAGTTTTATATATAGAGATTACATATTCCAAAATTCACTGAACCATCTGAACTAACCACCGATGCATCAAACTATGCCTTAGGCGCTGTCCTTTCACAAGGAGGCAGGCCAATAACTTTCCTATCACGAACACTTAGTTCATCAGAAGAATATTACGCTACAAATGAAAAAGAAATGTTAGCAATTTTTTGGGCACTTCGAGAGCTACGCTGTTTTCTCTACGGTGTAAGCAAACTCAAAATATTCACAAATCACCAGCTGCTTACTTTTGCGCGTATTAACAAAAACACTAACGCCAAAATGAAAAGATGGAAAGCTCAGTTAGAAGAATATAATTACGAACCTTTTTTATAAACCAGGCAACACCAACGTAGTTGCAGACCTTTCATCTAGACCCCCTCGGGCCAGTTTAAATTCGTTAACCCCAACTATGCACAGTAGCGAAAGCTCGTCAGAAAATTTAATACATTCAGTACATATTCCCATTAATGCCTTTAAAAATCAAATATTTCTCGAAATGTATGAAAGTTCATCATACCAATTCAAAATAGTATTTCCCACTTATCACCTACACATAATTAAAGAAAAAGAAATCTCAATTGAACATCTAAAACAATTACTTAAACGATATCTAAACCCCTCGGTTATGAATTGCATAAAAACAAGGGAACCAATTACTCTTAAAATCCAAAGCATTTACCCATTACACTTTTCGAATTACAAAGTACGTTTGGTTATTTGGATGGAACTTAATAGTCAAATTCTACATCCGTTAACACAAGTAAAATATTTCAGTTAAAACTTTATTTATTATACACAAAAAAGTGAATATTTAGATGCGTAGATGTCGATAGGTAGAGAGCTCGAGATAGAAGGAGGTTGTACGTGCTTTTCGTAATATGGTGAAATTCAAAGTTAGTGTAACCAAACTTATCAAAGAGAAAAAACTTAAAATGTATCAGTTCCTGTGCTGCCAGATCGCCACAGTACCCCCTTCTAGACTTCAAGTTGTGAAACGAACGGGGAGTCTAATTGTGCGGCGAGGCCTTGTAGATTGTTGAAGCGGTATAGGTATGTTGGGAGTATCCTTGGATGCGACTTGTTGTTGACCTAATGGCGATGTTGCTTCTGCGTTGGTTGTCGTTGATTGTTGCTGTGTTTCCATGAAAGCAGGTTTGAGGCGATCAATTGATACTTTGGTATCGTGACCATTGATAAGTATGTTGAAAAATTTGGTATGTTTTGATTTTACTTCAAATGGTCCGTCGTAGGGCGTCTGAAGCGATCCACGTACCGTGTCGTTACGCAGAAAAACATGAGTTGAATCAGCTAATTGCTTGAAGATGAAAGGCTTTGATGAGTCGTGGTTGGATGTTTGAATTGGTCGGATTTCGCGCATCATCTCTGTTAGATCCTTGGCGAAATCAGTTTGTGGTTGAAATTGACTGGAGTTATTGAAAAATTCTCCAGGAAGACGAAGAGTTGTACCGTAAACAAGCTGTGCTGCTGTTGTTTGGATGTCGGGCTTATATGCTGAGCGTAGGCCGAGGAGAATCATTGGCAATTTGGATGGCCAGCCGATCCTGTTGTGACACATTATAGCTGCCTTAATCGTGCGGTGCCAACGTTCGATGATTCCGTTTGCCTGTGGATGGTAGGCGGTTGTTCGCAAATGGTCAATGCCGAGGAGGCGCGATAGCTCGTTAAATAATCTGGATTCAAATTGTCTGCCTTGGTCCGTGGTAATGCGTGCTGGAACTCCAAAGGAAAATCCATGTATTGATGAGTGCTGCGGTACTGTTTCAGCTTGGATATCCTCAATGGCGACTGCATCTGGCCATCTGGTATAGAGATCGATAATCGTGAGACAATATCTAAATTGACCAGATTGAGGAAGTGGTCCAATGAGGTCTACATTGATGTGTTCAAATCTGCGTGAAGGCAGAGTGTATTGTTGGAGTGGTGAATGAACGTGGCGTGTGACTTTAGATTTTTGGCAAGGGATGCAGTGTTTGACGAAGTGAGCTATATCTTTATGCATACAAGGCCAAACGAAGCGCTGTTGATGAGTTTAATTGTTGAACCAACTCCTCCATGGGCAATGCCATGTATCTTGATGATAATATTTTTTCGATGTGGCTGCGGTATGAATGGTCGCACTGTAGAAGTAGAAAAATTGCATAAGAATGGAGTACTTGATTGCGTTAAGTTGATAGATTTGATTTGAAGTGAAGTTGTGTTGTCATTAAGTAGCTTTTTTAGCTCTGGACAACTTGCTTGTGCAACAGCAATCTTATTGTAGTCGATGATGTTGGCTTCAATGGTTTCGATGCGAGAGAGTGTGTCAGCAGTAATGTTATCGACACCTGCAATGTGTAGAATAGATGTCGTGAACTGTCCGATAAAATCTAGCTGTCGAAGCTGCCGTGGAGAAGCTTTTTCAGATTTTTGCGTAAAAGCGTATACCAATGGTTTATGGTCAGTGTGGACATCAAACATTTTTCCTTCGAGCATGTAGCGGAAATGCTTGATACTAAGGTAAATTGCAAGAAGCTCTCGATCATAAGTACTGTACTTGCGTTGTGCGTCAGTAAGTTTAACGCTAAAAAATCCCATTGGCTGAGGTTCATTGTTGACGATTTGATGCAGTACAGCGCCAACGGCTGTATCGCTTGCGTCCGTGCTGAGCGATAACTGAGCATCTGGAGCAGGATGTACCAAAAGTGTTGCTGCAGCTAGAGAACGCTTGCATTCCTCAAAATGTTTCAGCGTGTCACCTGTCCAAGTTATTGGAGTTGAGTCGTTTTTTTTGTTACCCGGTATTAATTGTACCAGTGGTGCTTGATGGGTGATTGCTTTTGGCAGGAATCTTCGATAAAAGTTAATCATTGCCAAAAAACGTTTCAGTTCTTTTGCGACTGTGGGCAAGGGAAATTCGATGATGGTTTTCACTTTGTCTGGTAATGGTTTGATGCCACTATGATCGATCAAATGCCCAAGAAACTCGATTGATGTTTGACCGAAACGACATTTGCTAGTGTTGATTTTGAGATGAAAACGTCGAAGTCGTTCAAAAACTTGCCGAAGATGGATTTGGTGTTGCTCCATATTGTCTGATGCAACGGCGATATCATCTATATAGACGAAAACAAAGTCTAAATCCCTCAGTGCGGAATGCATGTACCTTTGGAAGGTTTGTGCAGCGTTGCACAATCCAAATGTCATGTGTGTAAACTCAAATAATCCAAATGGTGTGGTTATTGCAGTCTTTGGGATGTCGCCTGGTTCGATGGGGATCTGGTGATATGCACGGTTAAGATCAATTTTTGAGAATATTTTCTTGCCATGAAAAATATGTGTACAGTCTTGTATGTGTGGAAGTGGATACCTATCCGGAACAGTTTGTGCGTTGAGGGCGCGGTAATCACCACATGGCCGCCATTCGCCTGTTGGCTTGCGGACCATGTGCAACGGCGATGCGTATGCACTTTTTGATGGTCGGCACACACCTATTTTAAGCAAGAACTCGAATTCCATTTTGGCAGCCCTAAATTTGTCCGGAGTGAGTCGACGAGGTCTTGCGAATGTTGGTGGGCCTTTTGTCTCAATGCAGTGAGTTACACTAGATGTTGTGTGCTTCGGTGATAAGGCATTGAGTTGTGTGATGTCCTTGAATTCCTCCAGCAGCCGGGCGAACTCACAGGATGCGTTAAACGTTTTTAACGTTGTTAAAGATCGAAGGCTGCAGACACCTTGACGTGCTATCAAAGTTTGAGCGTCGATTAATTTACCATCTTTGATATTGACAAGAAGGTTATAGTGCTGTAGGAAATCTGATCCAATGATTGGAAATTTTGTGTCAGCAATGATAAAATTCCATGTGTATGGACGACGTAACCCAAGATCGAGAGTGAGACGGGTTGAGCCATATGTTTTAATGGTAGTGCCGTTAGCAGCAAAAAGAGGGTTTTCGCTGGTGGCTAAGAAACGTCGGTTTATGGCTGCAGAAGGTATGACTGACACATCAGCGCCAGTGTCGATAAGGAACTTTTTACCAGACTTTGTATCTGGAATAAATAGTCGATTAGAGGTTGTTATACTGTGAACGTTTATACTAAGCTTGGAAAAATTTTTTATGGCATGAACAGATTGGCCGTCGAAGTGGCCAATTTGATTTTCTTCGACGGTGTTTGCTAGTTTTTTTGGTTGTTGATGTTTTTTCGATTAAAGGAACATGGTGCAATGCAGTGTTGGGCACTGCAGCCATACTTGTTATGATACCAGCAATTTTGGTTTAAATCGGCCTGTGCGTTCGGTGCACTGCTGCGGTTGGTTTGTGATCGATTGCGACTGCGAGTGCGTCGATTTCCGTTGTTTTTATTGCTATTGAGCAGCTGACCAAGTTTTGTATTGATGTTTTGAAACATTATGTCCTGGGCATCCAGACGTTTTTCTATCGTGCTGATGCGGTTGTCCATTTGATGCTCAGTTGCAGTGTTGTTACGGGAAAGCACTGCGACGTTATCACATGAAGTATAACTTAGTGTATCCATTACGGCGTCAGCGGCTGTTGCATGTTGCGATAGTGTTGTATTCGGGGAAGTCTCAAGAATACCTGCGATGACAGCGCGAGCTGCAGGAGATAGGCGTTTAATCCAATAACGACGTACAACTGATTCGTCGTTAGTAGCGTTGGTTTGCTGTAGTTGGCTGAGGAGATGGCTTGGACGTCCATCACCAAGTTGAATGCCAGTGGCAAGTTTGTCGAGGCGTGTCATCTCTGACTCAGCGAACTTTGCCAGGATGGCTTGTTTGAGTGTAGTGTATGGATTTGTTTGAGGCTCATTTTGAACAAGATCGTGAACTTGATCTAAGTATTTGGGATCCGCATATGTGATGACGGCTGCGTACTTCTCGTGTTCCTTTCGTAAGCCTATGCCTTGTAAAAGAAACCAACTTTCTAGCTTTGTAAAAAACATTTCAATGTTTGTAACTGTGTGTAGTTGAGGAAAAGGCATCTTGACGAAAACAGAATTTACATTGTTTGCAGCTTCTGCATTGCTGTTCTCAATGTGAGCGCTAGCATTATTCTCGTCCTCCATTTTGTATTTTAAGCGTCATGTATTTCGTGGAACTGCGCAAAATGTCTATCTTTGTGTGAGTATGTCGCAGCAAAGCTATGTATATGAGTGTGTCAATTAGCTTTTAATTCTAAATTGAATTGGCGAAAACTTTAGTATGATCTTGAAGTATGCCTGTTGGTGATGATTGCAATTTAAGTAGGTGCTCCGTCTCTCCTGAGTTGCGCACACTTTGGTTATTGTCGGGGGTCACCAATTTGGTTATTTGGATGGAACTTAATAGTCAAATTCTACATCCGTTAACACAAGTAAAATATTTCAGTTAAAACTTTATTTATTATACACAAAAAAGTGAATATTTAGATGCGTAGATGTCGATAGGTAGAGAGCTCGAGATAGAAGGAGGTTGTACGTGCTTTTCGTAATATGGTGAAATTCAAAGTTAGTGTAACCAAACTTATCAAAGAGAAAAAACTTAAAATGTATCAGTTCCTGTGCTGCCAGATCGCCACATACGTTTTACACAAATTTTAGTAGAAGATATAACGAACGAGTAGGATCAGCAAGACATCTTAATAAAACAAGTAAGAGGTTCTAGTCGGGAGCTCCTGACTAGGGGATACCATGAACCCTCTTCTTCCAACACCAAATGCAGCTCGCGCTACGCGCTGTTGATGTAGTAGAAATAAAGAAAAATAAAAAAAAAAAAATTGTTTCCTTGGCAGGGTTCAAACTCGCAACTAACCGCACCACTTACCACTGCCTCTACTCAAGGGCCACACCACTAATTCAGCTTTAATGAGAAAAAAAAAACAAATTAAAATAGCAACACAGAAAACAATACAATCGCAATTGAAAATGCTGTTAATAGAATTCAAAGCAAACACGCATGAATGTGTGTGTGTGTACATGTATACAGAAATTCTTGGAATTTGCGCAGCAGCTATGCTGCACATAACTTTTGTGTTTCTTAACCGATCTTAATGAAATTTTCGACAGTACATCTTATTGTAGAATAGAATAAAGAATATTTGTGTATTCTCAAAAGTTCAATTGCATATAAATTGTGGCTTAAATTAATGGGCAATACAAGTTGGATAATTACCTTGATTTATAGCTTTGCGGTGGTAGCGGGGCGGTGGTGATAGGTATAAAATGAAAGATACTTGATATATACTATATACTATTCTAAAAGCTACATGTCAAATTTGGTGACTCTGGCTCATATTATTTGCCAAAATTGTTCAAAAAAAGGATTTTAATATCGATTTTTATCGATTACTTCGAAACGGGGCAAGTTATCGAATATCGGAAACAAACTCGATCTGCGCGGGCATTGGGAAGACCTACAGCTCAAATTTCAAGTCTCTAGCTCTTATAGGTTCTGAGATCCTTGCCTTCATACAAACGGATAGACAGACATGGCTAGATCGACTCGGCTATTGATGCTGATCAAGAATATACATATATACTTTATGGGGTCGGAGATGCTTCCTTCTGCCTGTTACATACATTTGCACAAATACAATATACCCTGTTTACCCATTTTTAATGGGTTCAGGGTATAAACACACAGTAAAGCACACAGGATCGAAAAACAAAATAGACTTCAAATTTTAGAAACAGCATATTTTCTATCTATGAAACAAAAAATTAAAAAAATACTTAAACTTTGTAAAATTTGCAAGGAAAATAAATACGAACGACACCCAAATAATATTAAACTGGGAGAAACACCCCTACCCAAGTATCCAGGACAAATACTTCACATAGACATTTTTTCAGCAAACTAAGAACTGGTACTAACCTCAATAGATAAATTTACAAAATTAGTAGTAGTTAAACCATTAGAAAACAGGAGCATTGAGGCCATCAGAAAACCATTAAGAGAAATTTTGTTTTATTTTGGACTACCGAAATCGGTTATCATCGATAACGAAAAGTCACTTAATTCACAGTCAATAGAGTTCAGGTCGAAAAGTTCCACTCAACTCTAATGGAGATGATGCGGTGCATAAAACAAGAAAAAGGCTTAGAGAATTTTGACGAACTACTAGAATTGGCAGTGTGTGATTTATTTTTTGGAAGACCTACTAACTTTGGTACAGCAGACTACGAAAAAACCAGAAACAATAATTATCTAAAACTCATAAAAAAAAACAACAGCAGGATTTAGATTTTCACAACAAAAACAAATAAGAAGTTATTCAGTATGCACCTGGCGATGAAATTTTCGTTAAACAAAATAACAGAGTAGGGACTAATATGTCTAAACGTTTTAAAGAAGAAATAGTAAAAGAAAACAAACACTCAACGGTCACTACTCAATCCGTAAAAATTGTCCATAAAAATCATATAAGAAATTAAAAATTGTTTTATTCTCCCCTGCTCACCAGGTTCATCTCATGTTGCTATGCCACATACGAAATTTTGGATTACTCCAAGTCCGAGGTAGCCATCATCGAACTCGGAGATAGTAAAGTACAGTCAGGAAATTTTAAAATTCTACACCATATTAACATTTATTATTATTATTATTATTATTATTATTATTATTAACGATTATAAGATCACCACAGATCAAATAGAAAAAGAACTTATTAACATTTCCCAAGCCAATCCTCTCTTTCCCTTCATAAAAAATGAAATCAATATAATTAACTTTCAAATCAACAAACTAACTTCCCACGTAATACGAAAACGGGCCATAAACGAAATCGGATCTGTATGGAAATGGATTGCAGGAAATCCAGACCATGAAGATTTCGAGATAATATCAAATAACTTAAACAATATAATAAAAAACAATAATGAACAAGTTTTAATAAACAAAGACATTATAGATAGGATTAATAAGATTACCAACGACAATAATGTAATAATTAAAACTTTCAAAAATTCAGAAAACTTCCAAAATATTCTTGCTACACAATTAAAATGTAAAATAGATTTTATTATAGAAGATTTAAGTAACATAAACCTTGCTATACATTTTATTTATTTATTTATTTATTAATGGTCGACAAAACGAGTGTCATCCTAATTATTCAATATATATACAATTATTCATTATATATACAATTATGAAAATTAAATGCTAAAAGCCTTGTTAGAGAACAAAAATTTCTAATAGCATCCCCGACCGATTTTATTTGCTTGTCCGGTCAGCCATGTCCCTTTTCACAGCTAATTATGTCAGTGACGCTATTAGAGCATACACCTAAGAAGAAGGGTGTAAGTAGGAAAAAAGTGTTCTTAAGTAAAATTAAAAATAACCTTAATTTGCTATATTATTTAGGAAAATACCATAAATAGGAGAAAAGAAAGTAAGAAGATAGTTAATAAAGTAAAGAACTGTATGCTAGATATACAGAGTGTTAAGCAGATAGGATAAAGAGATAGTAGTGGGGGAAAATTTACAGCCTGTCCGGCAAGCTATGCCCCTGCTCATAGCTGGGAATGGTCAGTGACTTCCCGAAGGTATCCTGAAAGCAACGATTTTATTAGGGGTAGAGAAAGTTCGGTAGAGAAAACGTGATGCAAACTATTGTAATTTTTACATAGCACGCGAAAAGGATTGTGCATAGCGTAGTCTGTTGTGCACGTCGATAGGACTAAGGGGCGGTAATTTCTGGTTGGTCTAGCCGGAACAGAGAATTGAAGACGCCCTAGCAGAAAAGGAGAATCTATATCGCCAACAACCAACTTATGTAGAAAGACAACACCGAGAATTGTCCTACGGTTGGTTAACGACGGAAGGTTAAGAAGAAGCAGCCTGCTGGAATAGGATGGCAACCGAAGATTAGGGTCCCAATTTAAACCTCGTAAGGCAAAAAGCAGAAATTGCTTCTGAACAGATTCAATACGATCCTGGCTATTGTTGTACTGCGGAGACCAGATGCAAGAGCAGTATTCAAGGATAGGGCGAACAAGAGAGATGTACAGAAGTTTCGTTATAAAAGGATCGTTAAACTCTTTAGACCATCGTTTAATGAATCCAAGTACACCTTTTGCCTCATTAACGATGGTATCTATGTGAAGATTGAAGAAGAGTTTAGAATCAAAAAGAACGCCTAGATCCTTAACTGTTAGTATACGTTGCAATGGAGTATTGTCGATTGTATAACTGACAAGATAATGTGTAGTACGATTAAATGTCATAAACATACACTTTGAACAATTCAGATGCAATTGATTGGCCGAACACCAAAGTTGCATAGCGTTCAAATCGTCTTGAAGACGAGAATGATAGGGGATTAGTGTATGATAGAATAAGTTCCACGTCGTCCGCTTACATGAGTACACGAGCATGTGATATAACATAGGGGAGATCATTTATAAAAAGAGTAAAGAGTAAAGGTCAAAGATGACTACCTTAAGGACCACCAGAAGTAACGTGAACCTGTTTAGAGTTAGTCAGCCTCAGCATTACTCTTTAGGTCCTACCTTTTAAATAAGAACTAATCCAAAGCAAAAGAAACGGAGGAATATCTATTCGGTCAAGTTTAAAAAGTAAAATGTCATGGTGCACAGAGTCAAACGCTTTACTGAAGTCAGTGTAAATGACATCAGTTTGCATTTTCGTTAGGAAAGCATCATTTACCAAGGAAGTAAACTCAAGCAGATTGGTCGTAGTTGACCGATTCTTTACGAATCCATGTTGAACAGGGGAAACAACTGATTTGCAGAAATGCTGCAAATTCGAAGTGATTATTTTTTCAAATAATTTAGGAATAGCGGACAGTTTTGCAATGCCCCTGTAATTTTATATATCAGACTTTCCACCTTTCTTGTGGAGAGGAATGATATAAGATTCTTTTCATAGAGATGGAAAGACAGAAGATTCAAGGGATAGATTAAAAAGCTTTAGCAATGGATAAACAAGGGAAGAACTACACTCCTTGAGTAGACAACTAGGAATATTGTCAGGCCCAGGAGAGAAAGAAGATTTTGAAGAATTTAAAGCTAAAAGGAGAGAAGAATGGGAAATAATAGGAGGAGGTATAGAACTAGAGGAAGTAATAGTATAAGGGTAAGAATTATTATTAGGAAAGACTGAAGAGTAAGTTGATTGGAAAAAATTAGCAAAGAGGTTAGCAGAATCAGACTCATTGCTAGCTTTATCCATCCCGAAAGAAAAATAAGATGGCTTATTCAACTTTTTATAATATTTAGATTTTATATTTTTTAGATTTGATAATCTGGGAGTAAACCAAGGTGGCTTTGAAGAAGTAGTCGGAGGAATTAACTTGGGATCACACATATCTATGAGGGAGTTTAGGGTGGTTTAAAAAAAGTTAATTGCGAAAGCATCGGCGGGGCTTATTGGCTGATGAGCACGAAATGAGAGGATTACAATTGAACATTGCAACCTCTAAAGTAGGATGATATACATCCTCAGGAAGAGATAAAGGAGGGGACCTAGACACATTAGAAATAAGGTAGTCGTTAACAAATATAAGGTCAAGTGTTCTATGCAAATGATTAGAAATTGAATTGATTTGAAACAACGAAAGATCAAGCATGCAATCTATAAAGTCGTGCTGTGCTGAGGGCACTAGATAATTTTTGGCAGTGAATAATGACCAAGAGATGTTCGGCTAATTAAAATCACCAAACACAATAAATAGGTCATTATCACGCACGTGTGAAGAAACTTCTTTAATATAAGAAATATGTTTCATATAAACTTGAATATCAGAAGAAGGAGGAACATAAGAGCATGTAATATAAATATTCCGTGTAGGAAAAGACACCTTGACTGAGACAATTTCAGCGTCAGTAGGCGTACCACCACCACGTCGAGTCGGCCGATCATTTCTATGCTATGGTTGAATTTAACCATGTTTCTGAAAACGCGTTTATATCCGAATCGAAGGAAGTGCTGGCCATGAAAAGATTTTTATGTTTGGAAATGAGACCTCTGACATTCTGATAATGAATAGAGACTTGGTCAGAAGAAGAAGTTAGTTTTTTGGGGCAAAAATGATACCCTGTATTGAAGGGACTGGAAGGGTGACAGGCTGGTTACGCTTTTTTGGCTTGAACTCGTGAACAATCATTTGTGGAGGCCAAAATTTGGGATCACAAATGATTGGGAACATATCACGCGAAACATTTATTTTGAATGATGATATTTCACGAGGAGTGAAGAAATTAAATTTGGTAATTGACACGCTAGCAGAAGATTTGCTAGCAATATAGGCTGCCAATGACTCAGAGGTGGTGCCAGACGAAAGTCGAGACACAAAAACTTGCCTACGAGGGGCAACAACAGTTAAAGTAGGAGCTGATGGGGCTGCAGGTAAAACAGGCTTTGGTGGGGCCAAGGGGGCACCATGATTGTTTTGTCTAAAGCTAATATAGTAAACACTTTTATAATTTCTGAAGAAGAAACTAGAATAATAAGTAACATTTTTGCTGAAGAAAACATTCTATTTAATAATATAGAAGAAGCCTTAAATTATGCTAATATCGAAATCGCAATTAATGGCGAAAAGCTTATTTACGTAATCGACATTCCTAAATCAGACAAAGAAATTTGTAAACATTTACTTTTAAAACCCTTAAAGAAAACTGGAAATGTAATTAACAATCACTGTAAAAATATTAATAAAATCAACAAATCAAACATTAAAGATATTTCAAACGATAACTGCATTTCTAAGTTATTAACAAGCAGGCACAATAATTGTATCATTACCAACAATGACCATATAAAAACAATAGAATCAATAGACACAGGCATTATTCTTCTTAACGATTTTAAGGGTAACATTTCTATCGATAACGAACTAAAATTAATTAAAGGGTCATTTGTAATTATTTTTAACAAGTGTACATAGGAAATGAATTTTCCTCTTTATATGAAACCTCCAACTTTAAACCACTACCAGCCATGATCCAACTGGAAAGGCCAATAACGGCGATAGGAGAGGTGTTGTCACTGCAGCTAATGAGAGATATCCATACCAAGAACACTGAGAAGATAGGCATGCTACGAGACAATTTCAAAACAAACACCATCACTAATTTCGAAATAACTTCTGGAATATTATTGATCTTCGTTGCCTATGCACTAAAACTCAAGCTGTGCAGGCAAACCACGGTTATTGAAGTTAAAGCCACTCCCACCAGTAACGAACAGCGCTCAAATAATGTGGACGTAACAAAAACTCCCCCAGAAAACCACATAAAAAAACACAGAAGCATCCACGAACTACCTGGTTTCTAATAATCGACCGGGACGTTCGAGATCAGAGAGGGAGGAGTTAATACCCAAGTTATCCAAATATCAACTTTGGATAATCAGCTTGTCAATATTTGGTTCCCGCACGTGGCCATTCAACGTACTGGAAAAAGCTGAAGTAAGATGACGCGTATGCAATTTTAGGTGCATAGGAGGTCAACGCGCTCGTTGGACAGCCAAACCGTGGGATCGCAAATTCGGCACAATTATGGCACATGCCAATAATTGAGGAATCAGCGGAACCAATAAAGTTAATTGGTTCCCAAGAAATGCGAACCCCTGCGAAATGCAGAATGGGGGCATTTCCGCATATGCAACAACACCAAGCTGGAGACGCCGACGCCGACTGCGACGCTGCTTCGTTGGACTGAGCTTTCAATTAGGTATTAATTAAGTTACAACATTCAGTTTATAATTTGTACTCAAGACAAGCACATAGTGCTGCTAAACAAATACAAATATATTTTTAATCATTTAGTATACTTGAATTGGTTGATTTGTATGAACGCAAGGATCTCAGAATATCGAATATCGGCAACAAACTCGATCTGCGCATGGACTAGGAGGACCTACAGCTAAAATTTCAGTCGCTAATTCTTGTAGATTATGAGATCCTTGCGTTCATACATACGGACAGACGGGCGGACGGACGGACAGACAGACAGACATGGCTAGATCGACTCGGCTGTTGATGCTGAACAAGAATATATATATATTTTATGGGGTCGGAGATGCTTCCTTCTGCCTGTTACATACATTTGCACAAATACTTCATACCCTTTTCACCCTTTTTAATGGGTTCAGCGTATATAAATGAATCTCAAAATATTCTAGCATTGAAAAAATATATATTTTAAAATTCATTGTCAGAGATATCATTGAAGGAGTATAATGTCCTTGTTCTGTGACTTCCGATTTTAGCAAACTAGCTAACTGCAGATTAAAGAATTTTTAAAGGCTAAAATACAAATAAGAACACATTTAAGTTTGTGTTCAATTGAGTTTGTGTATGGTTCAACTAATTCTTGGCCAAGTTTATTCATTCAATTTACAGAATTTTAAATACCTTACCCTTTGGGTCTAATGACAAAGGTAGGCTGAGCGGATATGCAACAAATAAATACTAAAGGCTTTACTTTGTTGCTTACCAAATACAGCTGCAGCTCCAGTTAAAATCAAAGCAGAATGCCCATTCAGGGCAAATAGTGTGTGGTGGTAGGGGGGACGGAGCATTGGGGCAAGATGCACCACTAAGCTGCAGGCGATCCCACATTCATGTGAAAAATTTATTTTACAATTCACTGCTAAAGGATTTGTAATGTATTTCCGCTTTAACCCGCAGACAGAAAGACCCAAAAATAACGAAAGCCACACGAAACAAAATAAACCCATACGCGCACAGTCCCATTCAGTTAGATACACAGATCCAAATAGGCAGAGAAAAATAAATAATTCATATACAGATTTATATATATTGTGGTATGGTGTTCTATAGCTGGCACTTTAATACTTTTGTTAGCCTCATTTTTAGGCTTTTCCTGCCGCCAGGCGACAGGAAGTAACTCTTATGCGTGTCCTTAAAAGAAACTTTCGAATGAGAATTTAGGAAAATGCTTGCGCCTGAAAAGCGTTAATGCTGGCTGTGATTAAATGGATTTTGTGGCTCTTTTTATTTGGTAGCCTGCAGCCAGCACTCCCGTCAAGAACCCTTCCCCACTGCAGGCATACTCTTTAATAAATGCTCCATATTTTTATACCCTGAACCCATTAAAAATGGGTAAAAAGGGTATAATGTATTTGTGCAAATGTATGTAACAGCCAGAAGGAAGCATCTCCGACCCCATAAAGTATATATATATTCTTGATCAGCATCAATAGCCGAGTCGATCTAGCCATGTCCGTCTGTCTGTCCGTCCGTCCGTCCGTTTGTATGTATGAACGCAAGGGCACCAGAACTTATAAGAGCTAGAGACTTGAAATATTAGCTGTAGGCCCTCCTAGTCCCCGCGCAGATCGAGTTTGTTTCTGATATTCGATAACTTGCCCCGTTTCCAAGTAATCGATAAAAATCGATATCAAAATCCTGTTTTTTGAGCAATTTTGGTAAATAATAAAAGCTGGAGTCGCCAAACTTGACATGTAGCTTCAAGAATAGTATATCAAGTTTCTTTCATTTTATAGCTATCGCCGCCTCCCCTCTTCCACCACAAATCTATAAATCAAGTAAATAAGTCAATTAATTCTGCCCACCAATATAAGCCACAATTTAAATGCAATTGTTATATTGAGAATACACGAATATTTTATAGTACAATAGAAAATTTCATCAAGATCGGTTAAGAAATACAGAAGTTATTAAAGAAAAGGTGCCTTGGCTGGCAGAAAGCGCAAATTCTAAGAATTTCTGTATTCATGTACACACACATTCATGCGCGTCTGCTTTGAATTCTATCAACAGCATTGCAATTGCGATTGTATTGTTTTCTGTACTGATATTTTAATTCGTTTTTTATACCCTAGCAGAGGGAATTGTAATTTTGTCGTGAAATGTGTAACGCATAGAAGGAGACATCTCCGACCCCATAAAGTATATATATTCTAGAGCAGTATCAACAGCCGAGTTGATATAGCCATGTCCGTCTGTCTGTTTCTATGCGAACTAGTCTCTCAGTTTTAAAGCTATATTTATGAAACTTTGCAGAAGTCCCTCTTTCTGTTGCACGCAGTTCATATGTCAAAACCAGCTGGATCGGTCCACCATATCATATAGCTGCCATAGGAACGATCGTTCGAAAAGTAGGTTCTTGTATGAAAAACATTTTGTTTATAAAGATATCTTGATTAAACTCGGCATTTATTAGTTGTACATTTTAAGATCGGACCACTATATCATATAGCTGCCATAGGAACGATCGGTCGAAAAGTAGGTTCTTGTATGAAAAACATTTTTGTTTATAAAGATATCTTAATCAAACTAGGCAGTTATTCGTTGTTTAATGCTCCTCATATATATGCAAAATCCTATTAAGATCGGACCACTATATCATATAGCTGCCATAGGAACGATCAGTAGAAAATTAAGTTGTTGTATGGAACATTTTTTTGTTTATAAAAATATCTTGATCAAACTCTGCAATTATTAGTTTTGCTAAGCTCCCTATAAATATGCGAAATCTTATTAGGATCGGACAACTATATCATATAGCTGCCATAGGAACGATCGGTCGAAATTAAGTTGTTATATGGAAATTTTTTTTGTTTTTCAAGATATCTTGACCAAACTCGGCATTTAATAGTTTTACTATGCTCCCCATATCTTTGCAAAACCCTATTAAGATCGGACCACTATATCATATAGCTGCCATAGGAACGATCGGTCGAAAATTAAGTTGTTGTATGTAACATTTTTTTGTTTATAAAGATATCTTGATCAAACTCTGCATTTATTAGTTTTGCTATGCTCCTCATATATATGCAAAATCCTATTAAAGTCGGGCAACTATATCATATAGCTGCCATAGGAACGATCGGTCAAAATTAAGTTGTATGGAAACCTTTTTTGTTTTTCAAGACATCTTAACCATACCTTGTTAATTAACTGTCATTAACTATTTTCCCTGTGCTTCTTAGATACGGTTAAAGCACTATGAGCATTATGAAAAGTTTGGGTCTGCCAGGGTAATAAATCTTCGGCGTGCCGAAGACAGCCATTCCATCTCGTTTCTCATTAAGATTGAATTATTGTTGTGGCTGTTGGGGAGAGGCGGCGGCAAGTAGTGTGGTCGGTTGCGAGTTCGATCCCTGCGGAGAAAAACTATTTTTCTTTTGGCTGGCGTGGCTGTTGATTAGAGGCGGCACCAAGTAATGCGGTCAGTTGCAAGTTCGAACCCTGCCAAGGGAACTTGTTTATTGTTTTAATTTATCTTTATTAATGCTAAAGCAAACGAGCGAGTAGCGTGAGCTGCATTTGGTGTTGGAATAAGAGGGTTCAGTTATACTGGTGAATTAGTTGGGAAGGATCCTATTTGTTTAGGCACTTTATGTTGAAATCCGTTCATTACCTAGAGTTCAGTTTATATTATTTAATTCAGAAACGAACTTTGCTTACTACTTAATTTCTATATGCTACTTATATATGACGCCATGTAAACAATGGATTTAAAATTGGTCTATTGGTTGTCGTTTTTGGGTTTAGTTTGTGGTTGTCTTGCTGTTGTGTGCATTGGACCCGTAGTGTCAGTACTCTCTCCCTTGTCGTACATTCAATATTTTCCGGTTGTCGACATCAGATAGGAAACCAAATGAGTTCTCTGCTGCGCTGAAATACCAATACTTGCTTTTTAATTAACTTTTTCGGAATATGACAGTTACCATTAAAATGTTGTTATGTCCGGTCGTTTTGTAATTTTCCAGGCAGCAATTGAAATAACAGATAAACATTATTCGTGACTTGCTGTACAATGACATTTCTATGCGATACAACCCAACTGCTCATTGAAGAAACTGGCAAAATCAGGAGTCTTTTAATATTTTCGATTAGCAGGAGAATCAACTTGGGAGTCGAATGCAAGGTAGAGAGACAGTCTGGCACTTAAATTAGTTTCAACATTTTGCACACGTTTTTGAGAAACTTAAAAGTTGTCAAGTGTTTGGCGGGGCTTTAGATTCGCCTGAGCGAAGGCCTTCAAAGCTGGTTTTAATTAACAGCCATCAAGTGCAAGGATGTGTTTAGGATTTTCCAAGATGCCACACAGACATGAGTGAACAAAGACACAAACACTGGAACACGAATTGAAAAATTACCTGGGGCTGACTGACGCCATATTGAAATTTATTAAAATGACGTCGACCCTGCCCTTGTCGCCGCCCATCGCATTAATATGGCAAGTGAAATATTTATAGCATAATTCTAGGAGCTGATACATCACAGCACATTGTTGTGGTGCTTAACTGCGCGTTAAAGAAATTAATTAATATTCTGCTTCGCGCTTTTTCTTCTCCAATCTCGCCCAATTAAGAACACACACGCACGCACACGCACTCATGGATAGGTTAAATAAAGTCGCATCTGTGACATTGTATTTTATTGCGGCTTATACAAAGCCGTTGCCAAGATTTCACCCATTTTCCGTTACCTACCTTGACACAATCACACACATTACTTGTTATGCTCTTCCCTCAATGAATTAGATTGTGGTAAAATATTATTGATTTTAGTATATGGATAACAGACCCAAAACAGTATTTCATAAGTATTCGTTCACAAATATGTTCGATTTGTATGTTACTTGATGTTCTAATCAATGTTTAATATATGCCTGGCAGACATCTCCGACAAAGTAAATATATTCTTTTATCAGGATTAAGAGCCGAGCTATATTGGTCAACAATTACGTTATTGACTAAATAACTTTGTGTTTTTCTTGATATCTTGACGAAACTCGCCGTTTAGTTTTACTATAATAATTAAAAATTAAGTTCTATGTTCTATGAACAACTTCTTTTCCAAATATCTTGACCATGCTCTAAGGATATTTTATCTTTGACATGCTAAAGCTAATTGACCTTTGTTGTCTTCCAAAAACAACTGAGCCAGGCTGTTCTGCTTTCTGTTTGGGGTGCCCGTTCTTAGTCCATGTCACCTCCTGTCACCTGTCACCTCCTGCCGCAACTATACCTACCTGGGAGCTAAATGCTATTGCAGCTGCGCCGCGCGCTCCTCGTCAGACCGCAACGTTGCGCGTTCAAAAGTATAAATAATATGTGTGCCTAGTTTGTCAAGTGCAGAGTAAAGGGAGCGTCCATTCAGGGTGTATGTGAATGTGTGAGTGCATCTGTAGCCCTACTCTTTGGAATTGTTGAGTTGGCAGCCTTAAAATTCATGACCAGCCGCCGTCACTTTGTATGAAACACAGCACACAAAACTGCAGTGGTGCAGTGCCCAGGTAACCCAGAAGGTTGACGGGTGTGAGCTCTGAAACATATAAACTGCGTAAATGCTGCACTCAAAGGCGTTGCCATTAAGTTCCTGCAGGGCCGTGTAAAAAAGTCAACTAACGTGAAATTTTACTCAGTTTCGAACCCATATCAAAAATAGAGTTGACCGCCGTCGGGGATTAAAGAATAAATCGAATTTTCCTTAAATATTAATTTAATTATTAGATATTTTATATGCAGGCACAAAAATGCCAATAACAAGGTATGTATATATAAATTCCCTGCAACAATTAAACGGGTAAAAAGGGTATACTAAACCAGCAGATGAACGCATCTCCAAAGTATGTATATTACGTATGTATGTTATGTGTGTTTTCGGGTATTTCACAATAATAGTAATTTCATCATTATGGAAATATTGCATCAGCTTCTTATTGAGCTGGGATTGGTTGGTTGCATTTTGTAGTTTTAGAAGAACCGTTTTAGCGGGGCGACAGCGTTCTGTCGCTGTCGCCGAGTGTGGTTCGGTGGAAGACGCGCACAAGAATTGTGCGTCTCGAGTTAGTTGTTGTTAGAACGCGAGTGCGACCGAAACTCGCTGCGCTAACGAAATGAATAGAGAAAATAATGGTATTCCGACATCAGAAGGGGGATCTGGCCCTTCACCTACAACATTAGATGGACCATGGCGTACCATCCTGGAATTGCAGAATAAAAATCTAATTGAACTTGTGCGGGCTTTACAAACAACGGCATCTGACGCAGGGCAGAGCAAATCGGTGCAACTGCCGAAATTCAACCCAGACATCGCAGGCGCCAACGCTTTATCGTGGTGTACTACTGTAGAAATTATTCTACAAGGAAATTCATTGAAAGGCAGTGCGCTCGTCGTGGCCCTAAATTCAGCATTAGAGGGAAGCGCTTCACAATGGTTTTCTCACGTGTGTTACGCAGATACCACCTGGACCGAGTTTAAAGATCTGTTCATACAGCGTTTCGACACTATAGAAACACCAGCTGCCATGTTTCTAAATATGTTGTCAAGTCGACCGACTGACGGCGAGAATCTTGCAGTTCACGCAAGCCGCATGGTTACAGAACTATCGACGAAATGGCGCCAAATGGAAACAGAAGAAATCGCTGTGTTTGTGACTCTTGTGTTGCTGGCAAGTTTTGATGCTCGCTTGCAGCGCTTAAGCTTCACATCAAATGTTCGAACCAGAAGCGAGTTGCAGTTCGAACTGAAAGCGTTCACTTTTGCTAAGAGAAAAGGTGGACCTATGGAGCAACAAACTGACATTCATTCAAAAAGACAAAAACAATCATCGATAGAATGTCATTTTTGCGGCAAACTGGGCCATAAAATGATTGATTGTCGACTCAGGACGCAACGAAACCCTTTTACAAATGGCAAGGAACGACATGGCAGGCAAGATGTTCATCATCGAGAAAAATCAAGTGTAACTTGCTACAAGTGCGGAGAGTTGGGTCACATATCCACCCAGTGTACAAGGAAGGAAGCTGACAAGAACAAAACATTCAACCGGGAAAAACGAGTGGAACAGTGCAACGTTGCAGTACCGAAAGGATATCTGGACCATAGAGGACAAGTTTTCGAAATAACCTTCGATTCTGGTGCGGAGTGCTCACTGATGAAAGAAAAGCTAAGTAAAAAATTCTCTGGTAAACGATTTACGAATATTGTTATGCTAAAAGGCATAGGCAACAGTGGAATATGCAGTTCTGTACAAATATTAAGTAACGTAAGAATTGATGATAACTGTATGGAAATTATGTTTTATGTGTTAGCAGAGTCCGTTATGTATGCAAAGTGAAATTGTTATTGGCCGAGAAATACTAAATCAGGGTTTTGATATTGTCGTTTCATCAAATCAATTTAAGATTGTAAGAACTAAAATAGTTAATTTATGTACCGGCAATGAGTCAGCCGACATTGACACTGAACTTGAGGGGACAGATAAAATAAGGTTGCAGTTACTGTTGACAAACTACTCAGATTCTTTTATAACAGGTATTCCATGTACTAAAGTTAAAATTGGTGAAATGAAAGTTAGACTAATTGATTCAAAAAAAAACTGTTCAAAGGAGACCATATCGACTGAGTCCATGTGAATGAGAATTAGTTCGAAATAAAGTTGACGAACTACTGCAGTGCAACATAATTAGACCCAGCTGCTCACCTTATGCTAGCCCCATATTATTAGTAAAAAAGAAAAATGGTTCGGATAGGCTCTGTGTTGATTATAGAGAGTTAAACTCAAATACTGTGGCTGAAAGATACCTGTTGCCACTTATAAAAGATCAAATAAATAGACTTCAAGGAGTTTTTTATTCTACATGTTTGGATATGGCTAGCGGATACTATCAGATTCCCTTACATGAAGATTCTATTGAGTATACAGCGTTTGTGACACCAGATGGACAGTACGAATTTTTATCTATGCCATTCGGACTTCGAAACGCACCTTCTGTCTTTCAACGATTAAATATACAGGCTTTAGGAGGCCAAGCAAACACGTATGTCATTGTCTATATGGACGACATAATGATAACTGCTTCCACAAAAACTGAAGCGCTAGAAAGATTACAGATTGTGCTTTCCGTTGATATTTATTGATGGCTCTGGCGACCTTTCCATATTTCAATATTTATTTGTTGGCTGGCTCGAGGTCCGTGTTTGTTAAAACAAACAATGAAAACAATTTTATTTAATTTGCTTCCGATATATTTCGGTTGCACATCGGCAAACCGTCTTCAGGGCACTAACACTGTAGGGACCAGCTGGCACAATATTCACTAACTCGTCCCATTGTACCAGCACCCGTTAAGAGTCAGAAAAGTCACCAGAAATGTATGCATTCATCCCATGGTAATCGATTTTTGCTTTTACATGAT